>NW_016818934.1:3615114-3640114 GCF_001698545.2 Rhinopithecus bieti | reverse complement strand
GTCACTTGTTAAAATTGGTGCATTATAATTTACACACATTAGTTTTAAGTTGTTTTTGACTGCCTACATTTGGAGGTTTTTATCTTGGAGTTGGCTATTGGTAATATTAAAGTTCAAATTATCATATACATGTATTTAACACAAAATAGCACATTTAGACAGATATCAAACTTTACTCCAGACCCTGAACTTCATTTATCTATTAGATAAACATCAATCTTCATAAGTCTACTTCTGCTGAACTGTATTTGGGTACAAATTCTTGTAGAAAAAATTTAAATTTTGTAAATATGCTATAAAAGATGGAACATGTGCAATAGCTTTTCAAGAGGTAACAATGATTCGTACAAAATTATGGGAAATTTGATGTTTAAAATAGTTTCTATAGGCCGGGCGCGGTGGCTCAAGCCTGTAATCCCAGCACTTTGGGAGGCCGAGACGGGTGGATCACGAAGTCAGGAGATCGAGACCATCCTGGCTAACACGGTGAAACCCCATCTCTACTAAGAAATACAAAAAAAAAACTAGCAGGGCGAGGTGGCGGGCGCCTGTAGTCCCAGCTACTCGGAGGCTGAGGCAAGAGAATGGCATAAACCCGGGAGGCGGAGCTTGCAGTGAGCTGAGAACCGGCCACTGCACTCCAGCCCGGGCAACAGAGCGAGACTCCGTCTCAAAAAAAAAAAAAAAAATAGTTTCTATAAATTGAATGAGAAAATCCAAATTTCAGTCTGAAATTTACTTTTAGGAACTTTAATTTCCTACACTGCATTTAACAGCTAGCATTCATAATTTTTAAAAAAAGTTTTCAGTTAACACTTCAACAACCATGCATACCCATACCTGTAAGCAATCTATTAATAAATATATTTGAACAAACTAATCCCTTCACAGAGCTGTATTCTCTCCATTTTATGTATGTTAATAGTCTCTATATATTTGTTAAAAACTGAATTTCTCTCTTTCATCTTCCTCTGATTTGGATGGAATTTGACAACAAATTCCTGGCTTTAAGAGGGGTTTGTTTTCCGCATGCTTATTGAGTGTAGTAAACCCTAACAAGCCATCGGAACCTCAAGAATGATAGCCAAGCAGATAAAAACCATGGAATCTACTGTTGTTTGATATTAAGATGGAAATATAAATGCTAAAAGGAAGTAAGTAAAAGTGCAGTCAGGATCGGCGTTCACATAATTCCTCAGTGCCTGGAGCTCAGGGCAGTGCAGTCAATAGTTATATTGGTAATAACACCTAGTGATACTATTGATATATTGCTAGTCCCTACCTCACAATAATTAATTTGATACAGATTGCCGGAGAAACTTGTTCCGCATTGATTTTTCTATATCACAGTTTCATTCTCACATTATTCCGGGAAGTATGTAGTAGGAGGTTATACAATCTTATTATCCTGTATTGAATGGGAGACAGGTGAAACATGGAAGGGATAAAAATATATTATCAAAATAAGCAAATTTCAGGTGAAGGCTATATTTTGTTAACTTTACCTTGAAATCTTGGGTCACAAGAACTTCATCCTTATGGGGTTTTTGGCTTAGCGTGTGGAAATGTTTTAAACACCAAGAAGTGTTTAAAGGGTTTGGATTGTTGTGGGACTTAACTTGGTGCACCTTCAGCTGCCATTGCTTTTAGAAAATATTAGCTTATGGTCTTCAGATTGAAATACACATTTGGGAAAATCCCAGACTGGGGGCCCAAGTGACCTATGTTTTGGTATTCATGTATTTACTTGTGGTCAGATTCCAAGAATCCATTTATCCATTTATTTGGCAAAGTGTCAGAAATTCAGATGAGCCAAAGAGATTATGAGCGCTTGTGATTAGCTGCTTTGGAGTGGTAGCAGCCAAATGTTTTATCCAGTATTCTTTACTCATTAATGAAGATATTTTCCCCCATGTAACAGCCGTTATCTACATGATAGCATTCATTTGTTTATTTACTTATTTACTCCACAAATATCTTTGAATGCCTACTGTGTGCTAAGTACTTTCCTAGACTCTGGGAATTCAGAAATAGAAATCAACACCAGTCCCTGCCCTCACATTGCTTCCAATCAAGAGGAGGAGACAGATTACCTAAGAAGGCAGTATGAGTACTATGATAGTAGTCTACACAAAAAAAAATTTGATAAGATTTATATAACCCTATGTCCCTTTAGCCAATGTTTAATTCAACCATTATTATTGGAAAATATCAATATTTTATTTCTATGCTTATATAGCTATAACAAAAAAAAGAATGAAATGTCTTTTCAAACTGCCTGATAAGTCAGTATGCAATTTTGATTTTATAGGAATTTTCACTCCCGTGGCAACCATAAATATCGTTAATCAGAAAATCTCTATGACCTTTCTCTGAACAAAGATATAGACCTATATTTAATTGATCCCTTAAAAAAATTCAGTTTAGCAACAATACTTTGTTTTTAGTTTTTTTTTTTTTGATCTTTTAGTTCATCATTTTAATTAAGTTTAGCCTTTCTTTAATCTTTCAGCCTTATCGATAACCATTACTTTTCAGCAATTTCAAAGAGATTACATTTTTAAACGATTTTTAAAAAATCTCCCTGTTAATGGTCATTAACCTTACATACAGCAGATATAATTCTGTATGCTTAGAGGGACCAAACATGAAGTTCTTAAGCAGCCAAAATTACCCAAAAGCCAGGAGAACTTTTATCTCTAGATTCTTTAAAATTAGACCCAAGTCAGATAGATAAGGGGAATGGTAGTTTGGTCAAAATATTACCTACTTAAAAATATAAATGACAGTATTTCCACTTGCAATCCCAGAGTAAGGTTTTGCATATCCGTTTTGAATAACTTTAGTGAAGTTAAGTGATTTGAAATTGAATGCAGTGAGGTAAGCTGGTAAGACAGCTCAAAGCTATTGCAGGTCAAGGAAATCAGGTAAAGTGGAGTCATCCCCACTTTTCAATCCCCTTCACTGGAGAAACGCCGGTGCCATTGCAGTGCGAGTGCAACTGCATCTTTTTATATGTATAGAAGTTTTAAAATCAATTTGATTTTCACTGGTATGATTCTCTAGTGTACTTAATATGCTATGGACAGATTTCTGAGAATAGTAAGAAGCAATTACATTTCTCATGAATATATAGCGGATGAAGCACTCTGATTCATTATTCCATTCTATTTTCAAACATGCTTATGATTTTTTAAAAAAAAAAGGAAAAAAGAAAATTCTTTAAAGTATGAACTAGTAGATCTAAGTTTTAATTATCTCACTAGGTGACATTAGGTAAACCCTTAAACTATTTTGTGCCTCAGTTAATTACCTATAAAATTTGATAAAACCTCCCACCTCTAGTTTTAACTAGCAACATTTAGTTATGTACAATGTATTGTGAAGTCTTTCAATACATGGATTCGAAATTAAATAATTTCCTTATTTCAGATATTTGTTTATTTTTATTTATGAAAGTTTCCTTCTTACTAATGATTGTTAAAAATGCAGAACTCAAGGAGATGGAGGAAGGCAATGAAAAAAAATGTCCACGAAAAAAATTAAACAGCATTAACTCACAACACCAGTTCTAAAACTCAAGACCTTTCTAAATGAACTGGAGATGCACTAATCAAAGATATTTAATTTACTGATTCCAGATGCAATGTGTATGCACCTTGCAATAAATTTTGATCATGAATTGTAAAGTTTGCCATAACTCTTAGTTTACTATAATCCCACCGGTATTAGTTAATCTTGCACTTGCTGCTTTTTATTTTTTCACTAATGGAGTTAATATTTAGTTAGTTCATTCTGTAGCATATGCTCTCCAGTGGTATTGATTTTTTTTTCTTTTCTGTTCTGTGACCTCACTGAAGTGCCAAACGTCACAGGGGAAGTCATTCAGTGTAGAATTTAACAGCAAGAAATTAGAAGTCTGTATCCCACTGATAGAGGAGAAAATTACTTAACCTTGCTTTTTATATAATTGATTCTTTAATGCCTTAATGCAAAGTGTTTTTAAAAACCTCTCTATGCCATATGTTGTGCTATATTTTGGTTATTCTTAAATATACTATTACACTAACTGTAGATTAATTTTGACCCTATCCAAATTATAGCTCTAAGATAGAGTGTCAGAGATAGAGAAAATAAAAAATCCAGAAAATCTCACTGAGAAGCAGATTATAAGACTAAGATCAATTTTAAAATTCAGAGTTTATTTGGGAGTTAAACATGCATACATGTAGCTTCTGTTCAACAGTGGCCAGGCCCTGTGCCTGCTGTTGAACAGCAGGAGGACAGAGCCTCAGCCCAGGCTGAAACGGCAAGAAGGTGCATTGGGAGCAGCATGCGAAGATTGTTGGAGCTTTGCATGCAGGAGATGCCTTCTCTTCTAGGGTGTGCTCCCTTGCAGCAGAACACAGACACTGCTAGCACATGAGTCTGCACAAACTATGGAAACATCTGGACTCTTGACTGAAATTATACCTTTCTTCATCCAGATGTTAGAGTGCATGTGTATCTCATGTACAGACAGCCTTAAACCAAAATAATTTTATTTACTAAATTGGCCGGGTGCAGTAGCTCATGCCTGTAATCCCTGCACTTTGGGAGGCCGAGGCAGGTGGATTGCCTGAAGTCAGGAGTTCAAGACAAGCCTGCCCAACATGGTAAAACCCTGTCTCTACTAAAAATACAAAAATTAGCCGGGTGTGGTGGTGGCCTCGTGTAATCCCAGCTACTCGGGAGGCTGAGGCAGGAGAATCACTTGAATCCGGGAGACAAAGGTTACAGTGAGCCAAGACTGCACCACTGCACTCCAGCCTGGGTGACAAAGTGAGACTCCCTCTCAAAAAAAAAAAAAGAAAAGAAAAGAAAAGAAAAAAAATTATTTACTAAATTTACCTGTGAGTGTTCAATTAAATAACACACTTTCTTTCTTTCTTTCTGCAGACTTCCTCTGTGGACAGACATTTTCCTTCTATTTAAAAAAAAAAAAAAATTCTCCAAATATTTTTCATCAAGTGTCAATAATAGTTCTGGAAGGACATAGAGGCCATTTCAGTGATAAGCAACCGCTTAGTCCCTGGGGCTGCTGGCTGGGGCCATGCTTCTAAGCACTGGATACTGGCTCAAGGGAGAATTTAAAAGGGAGACAGCCAAGACAAGGAGTAGGAAACCAAGTAGGGATGAAAAGACTCGGGGCAGCCTGGTGCAGTGGCTCATGCTTATAATCCCAGCACTTTGGAAGAATGAGGCAGGAGGATTCCCTGAGCCCAGGAGTTTGAGACCAGACTGGGCAACATAGGGAGACCTACAAAAAATTTTTAAAAATTAACCTGGCATAGTGGCACAGCTACTCTGGAGGCTGAGGTGGGAGGATCACGTGACCCCAGAAGGACAGGCTGCAGTAAGCCATGTTCATACCACTGCGCTCCACCCTGGGCAACAGAGCAAGACCCTGTCTCAAAAAAGAAAGAAAGAAAGAAAATAGTGGGGAGGTGAAAGAATGTATTTCCATAGAAGGGGTGGGTGAATGCCATGTTTTTTACTCTTTATTCAAATGGCAAAAGTTTCATATTGTACCCCATATACATGGTATACTCTATATGTGTGCAGGACGCAATATTTAAATGCTCTTACTTATTGAATTCAGAGTTCAGCTTGAGAAGAGTGATAACTGTTTAATCAGCTTCTCCTCTCTCATGTCCACCAACAGAACAGGTCACCTGACCATTCATTCGGCTCTTATAGTTAAATGAGCTCTAAAAATGTACAATATTTTTGCTGTTGGAGACCACAGCAGACATATATGTTTATTAATATTTTCAGGTCATAGTTAAAAGTTAGTGCTGTAGTTTTGTTTGTTCCTTAAAGAAATTTTCAAAATGTCAGATGAGAACAAAACTTATTTTCTATTGGAGCATCACGAATTTCCCCAGAAAACTGAATGTATAGTTAACCTAATTTAGTCAGAATATGCAAATGGATTAAATGTGCTTTTCACATGTAGGAAAAAGTGCTTTAAAACCCTTCATGACAACTAAGGATTTAGAATAGCGTTAGTTGGTATTTCTCTTACAAAGCAGAATGGATTAAAAAGTACAACAAGTATTCGTGGAATATATTTGTACCCCTTCCTAAGGTAGTAGTGATGGGGATTAGCTGTAGGGTAGGATCTCTCTCCCTCAGAAAGTATATTTTCTAGCTGAGGAAGACCAGACTAGGAAGACTTCTAGG
Organism: Rhinopithecus bieti; assembly: GCF_001698545.2. Lineage (NCBI taxonomy): Eukaryota > Metazoa > Chordata > Mammalia > Primates > Cercopithecidae > Rhinopithecus > Rhinopithecus bieti. The sequence goes on along the minus strand of NW_016818934.1, from coordinate 3,633,889 downwards.
AAGACCTAGAACATCAGGTACAAAGGGGCAAAATAAAGGCAATAAGCACTTAGAAGTTCAGCCAAGGAAGGGATGAATCAGTAAGATTTGCAGAAGTTGAAAAAGCCTTATGGAAGAAAAACGTCTTAGGCTGGCCAGGTTGCTATTAAAAAAAAAAAAAAAGAAAAAAAAGAAATACCATCAACTGGATGGCTTAAACAGCATCTGTTTTTCTCAGTTCTGGATGCTGGGAAGTCCAAGATCAAGGCACTGGCAGATTCAGTGATTGGTGAGGGAGCTCTCTTTCTGGTTCATAAATGGCTGTTTTCTTGCTGTGTCCTCACATGGTGGAAAAGTAGGAAGGGAGGTCTCTGGGGTTGCTTTTATAAGGGCATTAATCCCATTCATGAGTGTTCTGCCCTCATGACCTCCCAAAGTCCCCTCCCCCCCCAATACCATCACCTTGGGGGTTAGGATTTAAATGTGTGAATTTGGGGATAAGGGGGACACAGGCATTCAATCCTGAACAAGAGAAGACTTGGATGGCATTCTGATTTTGGTTGCACAAGGAAGAGAGGAGAGGGCACCTTAGGATGGAGAAATGACGTAAGGCAGATGTAAGCAGCAGATGTGAAAAATAAATGCCTGTTAGGCAATAAAGACAGGATGGGCCGGGTACAGTGGCTGAGGCCTGTAATCCCAGCATTTTGGGAGGGCGAGATGGATGGATCACATGAGCTCAGGGGTTCAAGACCAGCCTGGGCAACATGGCGAAACCCCGTCTCTACAAAAAAATACAGGAGAAAAGTAGCCAGACATGATGGTGTGCACCTGTAGTCCCAGATACCTGGGAGGCTGAGGTGAGAGGATCACCTGAGCCCAGGAGGTTGAGACTGCAGTGAGCCCGAGCCTGGATTGTGTGAGTGCACTCCAGCCTGGGTGGCAGAGCAAGACCTTGTCTCAAAAAAAAAAAAAAAAAAAAAAAGGAGACAGGATGGCTCAGCAGCTCAGCAGGTTGAACAAGATTATGGGAGAACCTAGAGACTTTGGGGGGAGAACTTTAGAGTGGAGTCTTTGATGGAGACCATAGGGAGCCATTGCAGGTTCTTGAGCAGAGGCCTGCCATGGTATTTAACAGAAAGTAATTATTCTAGTGCCTTGAAAGCTAGTGCTATTGAATCTGTTGGCTGTTTTTTGTTGTTGTTGCTGATTTTTTTTTTTTTTGCTTGTTTATATTGTTCATATACTCCATCTCCTCTTCATTTGCTATTTACTGCTCATATCTGGTTCAGCATTTTACTTCTCACACCCACCTTTCTCGTACTTCCAGTTTCTAATAACATGTGAGGGCAGAACCAAGAGTGGGTTGGAACATTCACCTGGAACATGGAACCACTGCTGTTGGAGGACCTTGGAGAGACCAGGAAAGCAGGCTCCTGACATTCCAGGCTCTCTGGTCTCCAGCTGTGCTCAGCAGTGATGTAGTTTCCCTGATACAGCATGATGCTGCAGGATTCTCAGAAACCATGCAGGTCACAATGAACTGGTCCTGCAAATGTGCACTTGGAAAGTCCTCGTGTAGACACCTTCCTAAGCAGCAGCTTTTTCTTTTCTTCTTTTTTATATTTAAGGCAGGGTCTCACTCTATCACCCAGGCTGGAATGCCGTGGCCAGTGGTGCAGTCATGACTCACCTCAGTCTTGACCTGCAGGGCTCAAGTGATCTTCCCACTCAGAGTAACCGGAATTATAGGAGTGTACCACTATGCCCAGCTAATTTTTGTCTTTTTTATAGAGACAGAGTTTCGCCATGTTGTGCAGGCTGGTCTCAAACTCCTGGGTTCAAGCACTCTCCCTCGGCCTCCCAGAGTGCTGGGATTACAGGTGTGAGCCATGGCCCCGGGCCTTTAGCAGCAGCTTTTAGTCACTTCCATCCACAGGAGACATTTTATGCCCTAGTTACCCATTACTCTCCAACTTCAAACTAGTTTTTTTCTATAGTCTTAGACATGTTTGAGGCCAGGCTTCCAAGAAACATGCTTCTTCCATGTATAATTTTCTCTCCTACAACTCTACACTGTTAGAATCGCTATGCTTCCCCCGACCACCACCCCTCCCTCCCCTTTTTTTTTTCTGAGATGGAGTCTTGCTCTGTCACCCAAGCTAGAATACAGTGGCGTGATCTCGGTTCACTGCCATCTCTGCCTCCTGGGTTCAACAGATTCTCCTGTCTCAGCCTCCCAAGTAGCTGAGAATACGGGCGTCTACCACCATGCCCGGCTAGTGTTTGTATTTTTAGTAGAGAAGGGGTTTCACCATGTTGGCCAGGCTGGTCTTGACTCCTGACATTAGGTGATCCACCCGCCTCAGCCTCCCAAAGTGCTGGGATTATAGACATGAGCCACCACATCCAGCTCACCAACCCCATTTTTAAAAGAGGAATCCAGTGGCAGCACATATACTAAAATTGGAACAATACAGAGAAGATTAGTATGGCCCCTCTGCAAGGATGACAACAAATTTCTGAAGCAGTCCATATTTAAAAACAAAAGGGGTGAGGGGAATATAGGAGATAAAAAAGTAAGCACTTTAATTTAGGGATGTTTCCAAACCCATTCATTAATTCTGAGAAAGTAAAATGTAGCCAACCTGATGGAATTTTTATAAAAATTGGGAGCTCACTGTCAACTAAATCACATTTATTTAATCTAGTATTAGACTGCCTTTTTTTTTTTAACCAGATGGAAACCATTAGCAGCAATAGTGAACAAATCTATCCAGGCTCCCAGAGGTCATTTTTAACCACCATTAACAATCTGGTTTTCACAGATTAGTAATATGCGAAAGGCAACAGTCCAGTAAAAGATATACAAAAGGCAGCAGAGGCTTCTGTGCTTCTTATTTACCTCACATTTAGCCATTTTAAAAACCCTTTGTAAGTGAGGCATTCGAATCCTCTAAGCTCAAAATTGGCAGATTTTACCCGGAAGATGCAGCAAAATATCTGTTTGAAATAGATGCCGATGCAAAGTGTTAATAAAACCTCTACAAAGCTGATGAAAAGACAAGCTTTTTATTAACATCATCAGTAGATTTGCCTGTGGTTAATATAGTCTCCATTTACTAGCTGCTTGTTTAGTGGTTTCATACCAATGTAAAGCTACTAATTATGAAATAGGAAAGAAATGCATTTTACATATCACATTTTAATTTTTAAATTCAACTATCTAACTGAAACATAATATAAGATAAACAGTCCACAAAATATACTAAAGAGTCAAAAGGAATCTGGTCTATAATTTGATAAGACTATGGTTTCTAGAATTGCCTATTCAAAAATAAAGATCTCATTTAAATCATGCTTTGAGTGGTTGAGAAAGTTGTAGAACAGTAGTGTCATTATGCCCTGCAGATAAACACAGAGATACATGCATGCCTCTTTCTTCTCTTGTTCAGATTCAATATTGTATGCCAGTATTTTTGAAATACACCTTTAAGTGGTTAACTGAGACTGCACATAATATGCATGTATCTTCATTTCAAAATACTGTTTTTCTTGGTTTACACATTAATGATTTGTTATCAACCTTCATGTTACTCTTGTTTTAGATAATAGTGTTTTTCTAGGAATTGCATTGAGGTCTATATTTAAAATGCTTCACAGATATTTCCTCTCTATTTTCTTTTTATATGGAGAAGAAAGCCAAGGTATCAAGGTTCAAGAGTACATCTGAACCTATAGAGAGGTCATGTCCAAGATGAGAATGAGGATGTAGGAATCTAATCTGGATATTAGAGAAGATGCTTACTACTCAGGAACTTAGGGATGCCAAGGATATTATTAGGCTCCTTCCCCTAATGATGCATATGTTCTGGAATATTTGCATATATTTTCACAGATGTATTTACCTACACACACACGCACATGCACAAACACACACAAACATACTCCCCACAGTCATCAAGTAAAATGCACTTGAATTGCCGCTGATAATATCATGTTGAAAATTTTCCTGTCTGTCCATGATACTGTTATAGTTCACCACTTCAGGGAGAAATTCTGTTTCCCTCTTTGCAGAAATTTTTACCTCGGCAAAGAAATCTCCCTGTACTTCTACAAGTGCCCAGGGCCATTACATTCTGTTTTTTGCTGAGGGAACTAAATAGTAAGGAGATCTTTGATGAATTCTGGCCCACGCTGTAATTTAGAATTTACAACCTCCTGGGGTCCTTTTCAGAAACAACTACAAACCTTTTATTGAGTGCTTATTGTATGTTCAGCACTGTGCTAAGCAATGGCCATACCTAGCCCCTGCCCCCAAGTAACACATGGCCCACTGAGTGAGGAAGGGGAGTAAGGAGACAGCACCGTGCTTGAGGCCTGTGCAAGGAACTTTGGGGACAGAGAGGAGGGATGGGGGGAAAGGGAGGGGGATCCATGAAGCCTCAGAGCCCCTTTGTTTGTTCTACCAAACCTCTTCAGACAGAAATGAAAAGCTTGATTAAATTATGTGAGTATTGAGGATAGCAGGTTGAAGTTTTTAAAAATTCTGATTGCCTGAATGATTGGAGTCTGGTTTATTTAGACTGGATGTGTAGACTCAATTCATCACTGTGGATACAGACATTTTCTTTTCTTTTTTTTTTTTTTTTTTGAGACGGAGTCTCGCTCTGCCGCCCAGGCTGGAGTGCAGTGGCCGGATCTCAGCTCACTGCAAGCTCCGCCTCCCGGGTTTATGCCATTCTCCTGCCTCAGCCTCCCGAGTAGCTGGGACTACAGGCGCCCGCCACCTCGCCCGGCTAGATTTTGTATTTTTTTAGTAGAGACGGGGTTTCACCGTGTTCGCCAGGATGGTCTTGATCTCCTGACCTCGTGATCCGCCCGTCTCGGCCTCCCAAAGTGCTGGGATTACAGGCTTGAGCCACCGCGCCCAGCCGGATACAGACATTTTCTTAACTTGCCATCCTAGTTAGCACGTAAGCTAAATAGGAATAATGATCTAACCTTTATTCACAGTATAGTTTTCTTTGGTCAAGGAAGAGCAGTGAAGAGATACCAGCAAGCAAGTAACTGTTCACAAACTAATATAAGTTAACTTATTTTGTCTAAGTTGATTTTTAATTTTTTTTACTTTTTATTTTATTTATTTATTTTTTAATTTTGAGACAGGGTTACCCAGGCTGGAGTGCAGTAGTGCAATCACAGCTCACTACAGCCTCAGTCTCCTGAGCTCAAGTGATCCTCCCACCTCAGCCTCCCAAGTTGCTGGAACTACAGGCACACACTACCACATTCAGCTAATTTTTCTATTTTTGTAGGGACAAGGTTTTGCCGTGTTACCCAGGTTGGTCTTGAACTCCTGGCCTCAAGCAATCCTCCCGCCTCCGCCTCCCAATTATAGACATGAGCCACTGCACCTAGCCTTAAGTTGATTTTTTTTTTTTTTTTTTTGAGACAGAGTTTCTCTCTTGTTGCCCAGGCTGGAGTGCAATGGCACAATATCAACTCCCCGCAACCTCCACCTCCCAGGTTCAAGCGATTCTCCTGCCTCAGCCTCTTGAGTAGCTGGGATTACAGGCATGCACCACCACGCCCGGCTAATTTTGTATGTTAGTAGAGATGGGGTTTCTCCATGTTGGTCAGGCTGGTCTTGAACTCCTGACCTCAGGTAATCTGCCCACCTCGGCCTCCCAAAGTGCTGGGATTACAGGTATGAGGCATCGCGCCCCGCCCAAGTTGTTTTGTTTTTTTTTTTTAAATAAAAACAAACTATCAGTTATTAGGAAACCCCTCCAGGTTTATCAATCACAGCTCAAAGCCTCCTCCCACTTCTTTTTCAGTGTCCCAAATTTTGATGGCCCAAGAAGGCTGGGCCCCTGCCTCTAGTCTTGAGAACCTTTCTATTCAAATCAAGCTTCCTCCCTTCAAGGACAAGTGGGACTCCAATCAGATTTCTACCAGAAATCTTGACTATCCAGACTCCCCTTTTGCCCATTCTAGAAATTTCCTTCCTTGTAAAGGATAGATAGCAGTAGGGGGCTGGAGAGGGAATAACTTCAAGAATCTGCTTTTCTGGAGCTGCCATCACAGGCCGGGCAGGCTCTGCTCTCCTTTTCTGCACCTCCCCTCCATGTTTCAGAAGGATTGTATGTGAGTAAATGAGGACAACATTTGGTTATGAGGACTTCCAATTTCAGGTTATATTAAATAAACTGTTTTGCAGATACTAAAAGAAAATGTAAAGGAAAACTTGCAGAACTAGCCTACACAAAACTAATAATATTTTTTCTCCTTTTTTAAAAGGTGAACACACACAAGAAACTAATTCACCTCATTCACTCAAAAAGGATGTAGAAAATATGGGGAAAGGTAAATGGAAGTTTCAATTCTGTAGAACTTCTCTTAGCTTTAAACGACTGTGGAGATAATAGGAGGATATTTTTGTCCTACACCATATTTTTAGCTTGACAAGCAACATATGAATAATATATGGACCATTGGATGGATATAATTGAGATTAATGCATACGTATCAATCAATACATGACACTGTAATATAATACTTTAAAATAATATATTACATTGATTTATATTCATGGATTTCTGCACAAAATCTATCCTATGTCTATGCAACACTTTTTAAACTGGTAAATATTTTGTCTTATAATAATAAATTGCCATATGTAACAGTTCTCTGGAGAGTTATTTGTAAAGATTAGTAAAATGACTCTTCTTTTTTTTATTAGAAGAACTTCAGAAGGTTTTATTTGAACAAATAGATTTACGGAGACGACTGGAACAAGAATTCCAGGTGTTAAAAGGAAATACGTCTTTCCCAGTATTCAGTAAGAAATCACTTTTATTTCATTGTATCTATGATAATTGATTACGTTTCTATTATTAGGCTTAAGAATGTAATTCTAAGTGTTAAGTGATTGTGCAAAACACACACAGTCTTCCCATGGTCTGCCTAAATATTCATAAATTTTAGTTTTATTTAGGCTTTGAATTGACTCACAGATAGAATTTCTTACAAGAACCTTTTGGTATTTATGTATGGATATACATGTATCTGTATGTGTATGTTGTGCATATTTTAAAATGTGTGTAAATATATAATTAAATATGTAAATATATTTAAATATTTAGATAGATTTAGATTATAGATTTTAAAACAAAAGAACTACTCAGGTATTTACATCCTCTAAAGTAGGGGAAACAAGAAAAAGTTAACTTTCATTCTCAGATTGTTCTGGATAGATAGCTTCCTGATGCTTGAGATATGTATAAATATGAAAATCTAAACTTTAACAGTTCAGTGTACACAAATCTATTTTATTAAATGAAATTGTATAATTGTAGTACTTTTAGATTCCCCATCCATATTTAATGTTAAAATTCCATTCTGAATTTAGAGGCAGGAGATATTGTAGCCTAAAAACTGTTGGTTCTATTCCTAGAGTCTTGGAATTTTCTAAAACTTTATGGTAGGTGTCCAGAGTTTTAAAATTCACCTGACCTGGTCTGGGTCACATCTGGACAAATACATCACAGTAGTGTTTTTCAAGCTTTCTGGAGTTTGATTTAGTCATCTTCCCCTCTCCAGAGAAAGGACAGTGGGAAAATAGTATACAAACTTTTTTTTTTCTTTTTGAGATGGAGTCTCACTCTGTCACCCAGGCTGGAGTGCAGTGGCACAATCTTGGCTCACTGCAATCTCTGCCGCCTGGGTTCAAGCAATTCTCCTGTCTCAGCCTCCCGAGTAGCTGGGACTACAGGCACACACCACCACACCTGGCTAATTTTTGTATTTTCAGTAGAGGTAGGGTTTCACCATATTGGTCAGGCTAGTGTCGAACTACTGACCTCAGGTGATCCGCCTGCCTTAGCCTCCCAAAGTGCTGGAATTACAGGCATAAGCCACTGTGCCTGGCCTGCAAACTTATTTTTCTAATTATATATATTTAAAATTAATTTTTTCCAGGGCACTGTTTTAGAATGTCAGCATGCTTCTTATTAACCCAGAAATCACAAAACTCAAGTTGGCAATTCCTGTGCCAGATGATTCCTGTATCAGCACCTGGAAGATTTTTAAATAATTGTGATAATTCCAATAATGCCAGCCTGAAGGTTTTCATTCATTAGGGCTTCCTAAATGTAATCATTGGCACAACTGAATGACATGCTTAGGTAGCATTTTTGAATAGCACCAGGTTCCTGCTAACATGTCAAACTGAATTTGACCAGAACATTTAAAAGTGAGGATTCAAAATGTAGAGGTAACTGCATGATGGAAGAGAACTCTGACCACAAGGAATGGGAGGGTCTGCAAAGTGTGTCCTCTCTGCATACTCCAAAGGAGGTTGGAGTTCATGGTACTTCAGTTATTTTGAATTCAGAGAATGCCTGCAGGGCTTTAGAATGCGATTGAAAGGAGGAGAATGGGCAATAGCTTTTGATAGCATAATTAGGAATATTGTGATACTTACAGCTTTGAGAAAAGGAGAAACGTTTAAAGTATCTTTGAAACCATAAGAAACAGGTGCTTTGAAAGGATCTAGGATTCTCTAACTTTTGAAACTGTATCTTAAGAAATACTGCACAGTTCCTTGCCCCAATGAGAGGCATTGAATAATATGTTTTTCCAATAGCTGATGTTTATCTAACTGTTGAGTTTGCAGGTCCCTGCTTTTAGATCTAGCAGAGTGGGTCCAAGTCCCGTTGAATCCCTAACATGCCCTTCTAACTCCCTATGAAACCTCTGTAGTCATAATTCATCCCATTAATAAAAGCTAATTCATATTCATTCTAAGGAATTAAGTAATCCATAATAATTTATATTTTTCTTAGTAACTGCTCTGTAATACAACATGTTTCCGTTAAACAAAATGTTAGAATGTGAGGTACTGGCCAGTGTCAATTCAGACCTCTCATTCATCATTTTGATGTGCATTAATATGTATGTTCTGTGATTGCCACATATATGAAACACTTCAATTAAACAGTAACAAAAAAATTTCCTCTTTCTTATCTGTAACATACTCCACTGACCAAGGAAGTGGCATGTGTGTGCCCAAGTTTAAATAATGCGTGGTTTAGATACACCACAAAGAGGCAGTCAATTTCACACGGATGAAAATAGCAAATGCACATTATGTGCTTGTTAACTAAATGTGAGGGGCCGTGAGGCTAGGAGACAGATTTAGATTCACTCAGATGAAAAGGGGAAAACCGAGCTTTGCGAAGCCTCTCGGAAAGAAGCATAGGGAAATTCTTGCGAGAGTTGTGCAAAGCTTTTTACTAGGAGGTGAACAGATGCTCACAGTCACCACACTTAAACTCCAGTTCACATAGAGCACTGTGGACCTAGGCTAGGAGCTGTAGCATGTGAGAATTAAGAATCTAGGCTCAAAACTTGGCCAGACCTGAGTTCATTTTCAGGCTCTGCTACTTGCTGGTTGTATGACCTTGGAAACTGTAAAATGGGGCAGATAATTCCTGTTGCATAGAAGAATGAGAGGACTAAATGAGAGATCTATGCGAAGTGCTGTGCACATGCTGGGCACAGGATAAGTGCAATTATGATGGTGATTATGAAACAGAAAGATGAAAAGGAGAGGAACAGCACTGAGCTCTAGAAAAGCATTTCTAAACTTGGGTCCAAATATTTGGCTTCTGGCTAGGCACAGTGGCTCACACCTGTAATCCTAGCAGTTTGGGAGGCTGAGGCAGGCAGATCACTTGAGGTCGGGAGTTCGAGACCAGCCTGGCCAACATGGTGAAACCCCATCTGTACCAGAAATATAAAAAATTAACCAGGTGTGGTGGTATGCTCCTGTAATCCCAGCTAGCCAGGAGGCTGAGCAGGAAAATCACTTGAACCCGGGAGGCAGAGGTTGCAGGGAGCCGAGATCATGCCACTGCACTCCAGCCCGGACAGCGAGACTCAGTCTCAAAAAAAAAAAAAAAAAAAAAAAAAAAAAAAAAAAAAAAAAAAAAAAAAAAAAAAAAATTGGCTTATTGCCATGGTTCTGAGGTTTAATGAGGACCACAGGAATGATCCTAAGCATGGAGAGGGTACAAATACAGATAACAGAAAGGAGGGGCAGGTAGAGGAGGAGGAGGAGGAGGAGGAAAAGGAGGAAGAAGGGATAGAGGGAAAAAGGAGAAGGAAGAGGAAGAGGCAGAAAAGGAGGAAGAGGGAAGAAGACGGAGGTGGAGGAAGAAACAAGTCTCCACACTTGGGGAGCAGCAGTTGGGAGGAGGAAGAGAAACAAGCAAGTCTCTGCACTTGCTGGAATGGAGGCTTCCAGAGCTGCTTTCCACTAATACTTATGTGTAGCCCTGATGGGGAAATCTGGGGAGGAGAAAGCAGATTTCTCCTATAATGGCAGCCATTTGCCATTACAGCAGAGGCAGAGAAGCATGGCAGGTCATAGAGATGGTTCCAGGTGTGGATACTGACTGCTCTACTCACTAGCTGAGTAACCTTGGGCAAGTTCCCTGATCTCTTTTCAACAGTATAGCAATACTGCTACCTACCTCCTGGGGTTGTGGAGAGGATTAAATGAGTGAAAGGCATGAAGTGCTTAGCACAGTGACAAATGCATAGTAATTACTATGAAATGTGAGTTGTTGCTATTATATACAGTTTTAAAGTTTGATGCTGACATTCTTGTAGTGACTGTATAGTAAACTAGCTAATGTAAGAAACCAGAACTTGTAAAGGTTTATTGAGCTGTCATTATAGAGGGTGGAACAGGCAGTGAAACTTGTTTTGATACCAAACAATAAGGTTAATCAACAAACCGGGTAGGACACAACAGAGAGGTAGGAAGGGTATACTAAGGAAAGAGGAGAAGCTGGAATTGAGTGGGAGTAGGTGTTTGGGGAAATGGATTAGGAGGGGCTCCACTGTTATCAAGGTTACTTTGAGATGAAAATAGGATGGCTGGTCAAACATGTTTTGTAATGAATATCATGTTCAGTTGTACAGGAGTAACTTATTAAAGGTGACCCCCAATGCCACCATTCCAAACTCCCCCCTCACAACTGGTCTATCATTTTTGCAGCTGTAAATCCAGAAGTTATTTTTGCCACTGCATCGTTATGTACACCTTGCCCAGCAATTGTATCTCTTCTTCCTCTCTTTTCCTCCAACACCCTATGCCTTCCTTTATTACAGCATTCATCCTTTTACTGTAGTTTTTATTCATTTTGATTTATTCCCACTAGCCATCTTAAAACCTCAGGGCCTAGCCCCGAGCCTGGGACTTGCTAAAGGTGGCAATGAATGGAGAAGGGACCTGCTAAAGGTGGCAATGAATGGAGAAGGCCCTCACCAGCAGGGTGCCCTGCATCCTCACCTCCCTTCTCCACTCCAGCCCTTTCTGCCTGCTGCTCTTAGCCCTGTCTTCCTAAAACTCTAGATTTGGCACCAAGTCTTCACCTCAAGAAGCTAGAATGATTTGCCCTGTTTATCATGGTATATCTAAGTTAACTCTTCTCTGACTCTCAAAACCTGCCATAATTGTATGCCCCCCACTCCACCGCCGCAACCTCTCCACCCTTATTTCTGCTTCTCCCCAGGCTCAGCCCCAGTTACCTGGCAGACCACTCTCACCCCTCTCCCTCCACCTCTGCACACCGTCTCCCTCTAGTCCAGAGTGCCTCCCCTCATTCAAGTCCTCCTCCTTATCTGGGACACAGCTAAAGTTTTGCCACATCCAAGAAGCCTTTCCACTCTTGCAGCAGGCAGCATTTTCTGAAGTCCTGTTGTGTTCATTTCTAGTACCATGAGTTTTCTGTGTTGACTCCTCTGTTTCATTCTCCTCTCCCCACACCTGCATTGTAAATAGATTCAGGGAAGGGCTACTCAGAATGTTCTTCCGTTGCCACCTGCAGCACCTGGCATATTGTGGGTACGTAACACACTCTCAATAAATGATTGATAGGAACGTTGGGGTCATACCCGAAGAGATTAAAACTGACAATGGAGGATGAAATTGGATCACTGAAGTCTGTTGTATAAAGGAGAGTATCCAGGGCTCATGAGTAGAATCCTTAGATTTGCAGATCTAGTGACAAATTCATGGCACTTAGAAGAACTGAGTGGAAAGGCCAGTTGGTTATTACAGGAAAGCACAAATGAATGGGGCTTTATGAAAAATGTTAGATTTTATCTAAAATGTCATCATTTTAGATTCTTATAAAAAAATTGCTCTTCCAAATTACTGTTAAGAGTCCTTGTTATTAAAAACAAACTACGTCTCATCTCTCTGAATATGGTTGTCTACGTTTTTCACCTGTGGCCATTATTGAATTTATTTTATGTTCAGTGGTTCCCTTCTTTCCTTCCTTTTTCTTTCTTTTTGTAGCATACTCTGGAAGATGAAGTGTGGGGTGGGGGCAGCGGGGCAGATTCCAAAATACTGTACAGATTAAAAGCTTTGGTCCTTTCAGTAGGAGATGGCTATGAAAAAAAAATTTAAGTTTTGGCTGGGCACAGTGGCTCAGGTCTGTAATCTCAGCACTTTGGGAAGTCGAGGCAAGAGGACTGCTTGAGCCCAGGAGTTCAAAGTCAGCCTGGGCAACATGCTGGGACCCTGGCTCTACATAAACACACACACACAGATTAGCCAAGCGTGGTGGCATGCACATGTAGTCCCAGCTACTAAGGAGGCAGAGGTGAGAGGATCACTTGAACCCAAGTTCAAGGCTGCAGTGAGCTGTGGTCACACCATTGCACTTAAGCCTGGGTGATACAGCAACACCATCTCTCAAAAAAAAAAAAAAGGTTCAGTGGTTCTTTAAAATAGAGATAACAAAATGAAGACGTTGTAAACAAATTGAACCCCAAAGCCCACTGCTTGCTTAGAACATTCCAGGTGAACCAGATGTACCCTATGGGTTTGTCTTCTTATGGTTCTAGGAATGTAGCCTAGATACTCTTTATTGCTGTTTGGAAAACCCTTGGGCTTTTCCTGCTGTCTGAGTTTGCAGTGTGCAGCCTTGCTGTTGTGTTGGCTGACATGCTGCACTTCAGTGCTTTTCTTTGCTACTTCCTTTTATATTATTATTTTCCAAAAATAGTTGGGTTATAAGTGATTCTCATTAGAGAATGATTTTTTCCATCTCCAGTTAAATTGTGTCTTCATCAACCTTTAGAACATAGAAAAAATATGGCTGGGCGTGATGGCTCATCCTGTAATTCCAGCACTTTGGGAGGCCAAGGCAGGTGGATCACTTGAGGTCAGGAGTGTGAGAGCAGCCTGGCCAAAATAGTGAAACCCCATCTCTACTAAAAATACAAAAAAATTAGCCAGGCATGGTGGCGCATGCCTATAACCCCAGCTACTCGGGAGGCTGAGGCAGGAGAATCTCTTGAACCCGAGAGGCAGAGGTTGCAGTGAGCCGAGATCGTGCCATGGCATTGCAGCCTAGGCGACAGAGTGAGACGCTGTCTCAAATTGAAAAAAGAAAAAGAACATAGAAAAAATTTTAGATTTTTGTATGTTTGCCAATTAACAATCTTCATATCTCAAAGCTATACACATCCTTGTTGTGGAAAATTTTAAGTATGCAGAAATAAAAGGAAAGGAAACAAAATCACCCATAATCTTTCCACCTAGAGATAACCACTCTTAATATTTTGGAGTTTCAGCCTTTTTAAATGCATATTAAATGCTTTTATAAAACAAAATGAAATGTAATACACAACATTTTTTACTTCCTTTTTGTTTTAGCTAAAATGTGCCTCTTTCCATTACTACACAGCAGTGTATAAATATACTGTTACATTGGACATTAAGGTTTGCCCAAGTTTTAGATGGTGGACACCCTTGTAACTAAGTCTTTGCATGTATCCACTATTATTTCCTTAGGTTAAACTCCTAAAAGTGTTGCTGTGTCACAGGGCATTAAATTTTTAAAGGTCTTAACATATAATTTCAAGTTGCTTTTCAGAAAGTTTGGACTAATTTCTCCTCCCATCTTTGGAAGAGCATGTATCATCTTTTCATTTAATCTTTGCTAACTTAAGTGGAAATTTTGGTATTTCATATTATTTCCTTTTCTTTCATTGCTGGTGATGTTGAACATTTTTCATGTGTCTAACATCCTTTCATGTGTTTTGTGAATGCCCATTTATGTTCTCTCCCCATATTTCCGTCGATGTGTTCATTTTCTTATTGATTTGTATAAACCCTCTATATACTAAAATGTTAATTCTTTGACATGTTGCAAGTATTTTTTGGTTTGTATCAATTACTTTTAAATGTTGACTATGGTGTTTTATGTTTGGGGAGTTTAATCTGTTTGTAATTTATTGGCATACCAAAGTTTTAAATTTCTGTCTAATCAAATCAACCAGTCTTTTCCTTTACGATTTTTGCCTTTTATGTTCTTCCCCACTCCAATCTTTAAAAAAAATTACCATTTTTTTCTAATACTTTAATGGCTTCTTTTCTTTTTTTCATGTTAACTTACAGAATTATATTAAGTGTACTATCATAGAATGATGAACATGAGTTAAGTTAGGACTAGTTTTCACCATTCCACTCTGAATTGCCCTTAGCTGTTTCCTCCACTAAAATTAGAATCTTCTGTGATCCCAGGGAAGTAAGTGCTCCAGCCAGGTTGGCTTCAGGCAGCCCCTCCTTCCTAATTCATCTTAGTTTACTACCCTGGTCAAAGGCATCTTGGATCCCTAGAGGCTCAGAGGAAAGTTTTCTCCTTCACAGAGGGCGACCTGCTTGCCATGTGCTCCAGTGTCTGGAACCACACTGATTTTCCTGGAGGCCTTCGGGCCAGAGTGCAGGACCAAGTGTTGGAACCAGGGCAGTTTGTGGAGGGCTAGTTCCCCTGTTGTCCTGTACCCTTTGACCCACCTCTAGAGCATCCTGACCTGGTGAGGTGGGTGCCAGCTCCTCACATAGTTCCTTATGCCTAATTGTTGTTGGTGTAAATCAAAATCTTTCCCTCATTTCCCCTGCACAGGAAAGACAAGTGGGTGCATGGAGCCCAATCAAGTCAGTTTATTTTGTCACCAAAAAATTTTTCTTTCTTTTTTTTTTTGAGACAGAGTCTCACTTTGTCACCCAGACTGGAGTGCAGTGATGCAATCTCAGCTCACTGCAGCCTTGACTTCCGAGGCTCAGATGAATCTTCTACCTCAGCCTCCTACGTAACTGGGACTACAGGCGTGCGCCTCCATGCCCAACTAATTTTTTGTACTTTTAGTAGAGACAGGGTTTTTCCATGTTTCCCAGGCTGGTCTCAAACTCCTGGGCTCAAGCAATTTTCCTGCCTCGGCCTCCTAAAGGGCTGGGATTATAGGCTTGAGCCACCACACTCGGCCTGTCATCAAAGTTTAACATGCTGGAGCAAGAAAAGACCTAAAAGAGCACGTTATTTCACATCTTTGTTTCTTTAGATAAAGTTCTGAGGCTCCAGAGTGGGGTAGTTACTATAGATGGCAGACTCTCAACCTGCTGGTGAATAATTCTGTGTGTTTTTACTCCTCATTTATTAGCTAGCCCCTGCTGTGTGCCAGACACTGTGGTAGGCCTTGAAAATTTTTAAAGTGTCTAAACGTATCTTCCTGCCCTCTAAGAACTCAACTGTTTAGCAGGGAGACAGATAGATAACAACTAATCATAGTGTGTATTATGGATGCATTAATACAGGTATGGACAGGGTACTGGAGAAGTACAAAAAAAAAGGGTAAATAATTTTGGCAGGAGGGGCTGCAGAATTGGAGAAGACTTCCTGGAGGAGGTAATATTTGGACTGGACTTTAAAGAAAAGGCAGTTGTTTACTGCAAGGGCAAGACTACAGCAGGGGCAGAGGCACAGAGGCTGCAAGTATAACGCATAGTTGGGGATTGGAGAGTGGTTTGGTGGCTGGTGGGGTGCAAGGGATTTCCTCTGTGTCCTTGGCTGCAGCCAGCTGAGCCATATGCAGTTCCCCTCTCCTCCTTCCATGTCTTTATATAGAATGCTGTTCTCCACGTGTCTGCTCAAGCAGCTCTTCCCTCTAATGCTCCCAGAATGAATGACAGCTCCTCTCTCAATCTTTGCATGACACCACATACCTCCCTCTATTACAGTGACTTTGACATTAAAATCAGAGGTGACAGTAGGGATTGGGTCTTTTTTAAAAAATTAATTAGAACATATGTTTGGGGTTGGATAAGAAATTCAAATCTTATGAAAAGGTAGAAGTTGAAAAAAATAAAAAGAACAAAGCCTTTTCATCTCTAAGTACCCAGGATCTCATGAGTGGTAAAGGATTTACTATCTTGAAAGTGTTGGAAAGTCATTGGAGATTTTTAAGCAGGGAATTAAAGGTATTTGGAGAGGAAGGGACTGGAGGCCAGGTGGTCAGTTGGAAAATAATTCAGGGATGAGGTGCCTGCATGTGGGAGGTAACGATGGCAAAGAGGGGAGAAGATGAAGGTAGAACACATAGAACTCACACACTAGTTGATGGTGGAGATGAAAAGAAGAGAAGAAAAGATAATGATGAAGTTTCTGATTTACTCAAGCTGCTGCCCTATCAACCACAAATTCAATATGAAATCATGCTAATTTCTCCTTCAGTGCAGAAAAAGGCAAAGTTAGCCAAGTCCACACTTTTAAAAGGATCACATGGAGAAGATGTAACACCAAACTGCATTTGGAAGTCATTTTTTCCCTAATGCAATAAATATGATCAATATGTAGAATAGCAAAAATATTTTGCATGACAGTATCTCTTAAAGTTTTCTTCTCAGATTAAGGTAAGGTCTGTAGAAAGGCACCAGGACAAAGGAGGGCTATAAAATAAAGCTGATCCCAGGGTGAGTTTGCTGCACAGGAGAGTCAGGACAAAGTACTCTCTCTTAGGAGTGAGATGAGCTGCAGTGAAGCCAGGTAGGCATTTTTCACGACCCACATCTTATTTACCCAGAAGGTATTATGTGCAGGAGGGGCAGCATTTCCTATGCTCAGCTGTATCCAAGGCCTGCCCCTCCTCACTCGTGCTGGACTTCTGAAGACAGTATGGGGAGTGGAAGCTCCCAATACCTGTGATTTGCACAAGTGTGCAAAGGTTAAAGAACATGATTGTGTGGGATGTTTCTGTGTAACCATATGCAAGAGATAATACTAGACGGAATATGAGATACTGTAAAATATAAGACACACTCTCAGAATTTACTGTCTAGTCTGATTAAATTATAGAGGGTTGAAAACATTCTTCAAACAAGCATATAATTTGCCTATGAAAAAAAGACTTAAAAGTAGGGGGGCTGTCCATGGGACTGTCAATAATGTTTTTACTAGCTAAACTAAAAGTAGATGTTACACTTTAGTTAATCTTTCTCTATCTCTCTCTCCTACCAGATAATTTTCAGGATCAGATGAAAAGGGAACTAGCCTACCGAGAAGAAATGGTGCAACAGTTACAAATTGTAAGATGCATTTCTACTTAAAAATAAATTCAACTTGATTGGTTTGTTTTCAGACTACCCGATATGTATGAAACTTTTCACGTTTTTGCATGAAATCCTTTGGTCCACTTACCGCTCAGCTGGCTTAGATGCTAATTACCAAGAGATTTACTTAGACACAGGATAAACAGATGTGGCAGTATGTTTCCTCTAAATGTAACTACCTACCATGTGTTAATAGACAGATGTGTAAATTATCTCTGTGGGTAAACCAAAGGTACCTGCATTTTCTTCCATTATGCAAACTTCCCAAACACAGTGCTCAGTGAAGGGCTCATTGAAGGGCAACTGTCTTCTATCCTCTCCCTTCACTACCCACACTTGAACTGGGCCCTCCACTACCAATAAAACACAATTAATGAGCACAATTAATCAATTAAATTCACTTGAAGGATGATGAAAAGAAATAAATGATTTCCAAATGAAATGTATTACTCTATCCTAATCATTTCTAAAATGGACACTCACTAAGATCTATTTATATGGGAACAAAACCAGGAAGATGTCTGATAAGTAAATGTAGTGGTTTTGTTTTGGGTTTTTGTCTGCTTTCTGAATTTTTTGCCCTTTGTCCCCATGTAGATACATCTAGTATTATTCATTAGGGCTTTTAAAGGAGTCTCCCAAGCTTCTTCATTTTCATGAGTACAATGGGGAAAATTATTTCTGCTCAATATATTCAAGATATATTTAATCACCTGGATAAAAAACACCTACTGATCCTTAGTGATATTCCCAGCATAATTATTACACTTTGGGTTGCTTGACATTTCTGTACTGATCCATGCTAAGTTTCAACCATTAAGCATGGATCCATGCATATGTGCCTGTCTTGTGTACAGAGCCATATCTAGTTCTTTTGTCAGGATTATTTAAGAAAGGTAGTTATTAATGTTTCCATTCTTCATTGGAGAAATCATGCCAGTGTTAGTGACGACTCCTAACAGTCATTTTTGAAGCAATTGACTTTCCTTGATCTCAAGTGATCGTTAACAACTCTCAGTTCTGAAAACCACTACATAAGATGCTGCTTAAAGAAGATTTTTTTCGGCCGGGCGCGGTGGCTCAAGCCTGTAATCCCAGCGCTTTGGGAGGCCGAGACGGGCGGATCACGAGGTCAGAAGATCGAGACCATCCTGGCTAACATGGTGAAACCCCGTCTCTACTAAAAAATACAAAAAACTAGCCGGGTGAGGTGGCGGGCGCCTGTAGTCCCAGCTACTCGGGAGGCTGAGGCAGGAGAATGGCGTAAACCCGGGAGGCGGAGCTTGCAGTGAGCTGAGATCCGGCCACTGCACTCCAGCC
>NW_016818934.1:3576595-3614831 GCF_001698545.2 Rhinopithecus bieti | reverse complement strand
TGAAACAGGGTCTCACTCTGCTGCACAGGCTGGAGTGCAGTGATATAATCATAGCTCACTATAGCCTCAAACTCCTGGAATCAAGCAATCCTCTCACCTCAGCCTCTCAAGTAGCTGGAACTGCAGGTGTGCGCCACCACACCTGACTAATTCTTTAATTTTTTGTAGAGACAGAGTCTTCTGTATTGCCCAGGCTGGTCTTAAACTCCTGGCCTCCAGTGATCCTCCCACCTGGGCCTCCTAAAGTGCTGGGATTACAGACATGAACCACTACACCCAGCCCATTGTCATACTCTTAAAACAAAAGAAAAAAATTGCCACATGTGCAACAAAAAAAATTGTGATTTCAGGGGGTGGTGATGAGTATAGCAAAATGGGCATTAGAGAAGGAAACAGTATTTCTTTTAGTGCCCCTATTCAAGGCCAGTTATGCAACCTTAATGTCTTAATTTTCTTTGGCATTTGGTTTGTTTAGTAAAAGACGAAATTATATTGTCTCCACGTAATAAGCACATAGGATTGATAGAAGAAAAAATGTCTCATGTCTTTTGAGATATTTGGTACATGGAAGATTAAAACTGGTATTACTAAATCATTTTGTTATGCTGTATTGTAAAATATTTTATCACATGTTTTCATCTATCTAAACAAATGTTGTTAATTCACATTCCTATAGATAGTAAACTATTCCTGGTATCAAATTAAGTAATTTGGGAGAAGCTTGAATTTCCCGCCCCCACCATCCTGCCCTTGAAGGTATCATATAATTCCTGAAATACACAAAGGTACATCCAGGGTAACAACATGAAAATTGGAGAAATCGACATGATTTGTCCCTCCTGCTTCTTCCCCTTTTTGTGTGTCCCCTACCATTAGATGCCCAGGGTTTTCATGCTGACTCCAGTACTTATCACAGTGTGCAGCATCAAACAGCTGTTTATAAACATTTGTTGAATGAATCACCACCCATGATGACCCTGACCCAACTCTGATACTCTCATGTAGCAGTCCTCTTAATTCTTTCCCAAATTTCCCTGGCTTGGTCCTAGTTTCCTCAAATGTTATTTTACACTAAGCAAATACTATTACCAAAACTCCTAAAGGAAGGAATACTAGCAAATTTGGGGGAGCTTCTGTATTACTGCCCTGTCTGCACCTAACAGACATGAGCTTTAACGTCTGTAACTTGGGATTGAGACCCATACCATACAGTTCATTAAGTGTCAGTTCCTCAACCAAAAGGAGCTGCTATAAGGTTTAACCTAGTGCCCTGGTAGGAATATTACAAGTGCAAGTGTGCAAGTGAGTAATAAACATGAAATGTACATACAAGCCATAAAATGCTATGCCAATGTGAGTAATGAATTTAATGGTATGGCCCTTCTCAAAGTAGTACCTACAATGGTGGAACTATTATAGGCGTGAGCCACCGTGCCCATCTGGCTAGATATAGTTTTGTGCAGAAAAGACCTATAGTTTACATGGACTATCTGCTTTAGAATTGAGGCTGCAGATTCAATGTTACTTCAACAGAAATGTATCTAATTCCTTATTCAGCTTGATGTATTTGTCAAAGTACCTGGGGGAAAATGTCTTTAGAAAATTCTATCTAAAGATTATCAAGAAATTGCAAGGTATCACAATTACTGGCTTTCTGAATATTTTAGTTGGATGATCTTATTCATCAGTCAATATGGTTGCATGCTTTGCTTCCTGAAAACAGAACAGTTCACTCAAAATTATTTTATGTTTAAAGTTTACGGAGCATATATTACAAAACAGATTTTTTTTTCTTGAGATGACATAAAAACCCACTCTATCTTGCAGTCATGGAGAATTCAAATATATTAAAACCATCATATTTTGTAATGATTCCCAAAGACCCACAATGCATTTATCCTATGTTGTTAAAAAGTGTTTCTATTCAAAAAACTTATTTCGAAAGTATCTTGGGTATCATTGCTATAGAGAGAAAACTTATTAATTTCTTCAGCTCCTGCATTTTTAGATTCTCTGTTGACTGTCATTTCTGCACCATTGCTTCTTTTTCCCGTGTTAAATGTAAAGTTGTGATGACTACAGAGTCAAATGATTGATTCTCTTTGTGTCTTTATAAATGAATGTGCATTTATCTCAATGTGAGATTTAAAGCATGTGAGGAATTATTTAACATTTATACGTGGCTGTAAGCTACCTTTTTTAAAAAATAGCTCAAATTTTGGGATTTTAGTATTTAACATGGTTTGTATTAAAGTCCCCACCCCTGCCCTGGGTTTTCAAGTGCTTATAGCATTTTATTACTAAGCCACATTTAGTTATGCAAAACAAAGAAATATATTCCTATTCCTATGAACCACTACAAAAGTTTTTTAATTTAGCATGTTTATGAAAATGTAAATATTTAGTGTAATAAAGGGTAAAGGATTTCTCATTCACAAATGAATTGTGATTCTAGGAGAAGTTTATTCAATTTTAAAAGCAAAACTTATCAGTCCTTGGGATGAAGAAGCTGACTGAAGATTTTATTTAGTAAATAGCCTTTTGATTACAGTTTTCCAAGGACTGAAATATAAAACTTACATGAACTGAGATTGTGATGATGCCTTGATAAAACTTTTGTTTTATTATTATGAATTTGGCAATAATTTTATAAGGAAGTGTATCTGTGTATAAACTACTACTGTTGATTTGCTGAAGACATGCTTTTTTATTTTTTAGTCATAGTTCTTGGAGGACATTGTGATGCTGCAATACAGAGCACATGATAAATGGCTAGACCCAGATTCACATCCTTTGAACTTGTCAGATCGCTACCACAAGACGTGTTGATTGGGAAAATGTGCTAGTCTTTAAGTGCCCTC
Organism: Rhinopithecus bieti; assembly: GCF_001698545.2. Taxonomy (NCBI): domain Eukaryota; kingdom Metazoa; phylum Chordata; class Mammalia; order Primates; family Cercopithecidae; genus Rhinopithecus; species Rhinopithecus bieti. The sequence goes on along the minus strand of NW_016818934.1, from coordinate 3,611,970 downwards.
TGCTGTTTTTCCAGAATGCTGCAGTCACACACAGCTAGGGGGAACCTAGGTCTCAAAGTTCTTCATTAAAAGCCTCAATTAAAATAATGTTCAATCAATAGATTAAGGACTAATGTTTTGTTCACTGTGGACTTGTAAAACAGCAGTTTACAACTTCCTAATGACGGGAGTGCAGTGCTTCTTCATAGGGAAAGGAGCGAGAGGTCGTTATCGTTGCTGGAAGAGTGCTTGTTCTTTGGCAAGGACATAGCTCTTCAGTAAGATGGTCTTTTCTTGGAGGTTCTCCAGTATTCATTAGGATGGGAACTTGCCCAGATTTCTACTGTATCAACCTAGAGAGTTTGTAAATATATGTCTTACATCTTTATTTTTTAAAAAAGATAGATAGAACCATTACTGTTTTGCATTATATTTTTAGAAGAAGATCCCTGGGCCACTGGAAGCTTTTGACTCTGTATCTAAATATGCATCAAAAGGAGATCCCTGCAAGTCAGGAGACTTAATGCAAGCCTGAACTTCCGTGGAAGCTGCCTTAAAATTCTCTAGCAGTAGACAGACTTTGGCTACTGTGTGTCCATTTCCAATTATTGATCTACTGTTGTGCACCTTGACAGTGCAATCAGTTGTTCCTTAGTTATATAGCCTTTTTCTTCTGATCTTTCTCTTTTTGAGATGTTGACTGACCTGAAGGTGTGAGCTCAGGTTAACTCTCCTGGCACAAACCAAGAAGTCACTTTTTTTTAACTCCAGTACTTTTGATCTACTATAACCAAGTAGGTAATTTAGAAGTTACATAATACTTTGAATTTTTTTCTCCATGCCAATCTCGATAATTTCCAAGCTGGTCAAGATGAAAAGAAAGCTTTTGTAAGTCCTATTGTAGATTTGCATGGAATAACTAACTCGTTTAAATCAAGCCTCTAAAATCCTGAGCTTCCGAGTTGGGGAGAATTTGCTGAAGTGTCTGCAAGTCCAATGTTGCATTTTATGGACTCTGAAGCACCATCAATTGTAAGAGGCACCACTACTTGATGAGTCATAAAGAAAAAGGTTCCAACTGTAATTCTAAGATACCATCAATTATAATACATCTGATTTCAGAATGTTAAAATGTGAGGGGATAAAGTGCATCCTGGAATCAGTGAAATAATGCTGTTTCCATTAACAACTGGCCATGCTGCTATAATCTTTATTTACCATTCATGATTTAGGACTTAGAATGGAAAAATACATGATTCTCAGCTCACTACTTTTGCTTTTATCTTTTTTTTTTGGCTTTTATTTCATTTTGTTTTAATGAAATAAATGAAAAAAATCAACATTCTGGTGGGGATAATTCTTCACCCCAGTTTAAATTCCAATCTGGACCCTTGGGACTCAAATATGCTTATTTGGAAATGTCCTTTTTTTCTTGAATCCTTTTTTTTTTTTTTTTTTTGCTTTTCTTTTCCTTCTCAGCTTCCTACCTTAATGAAATGCTGTGTTATTGCTTCTGAAAAAAAGAAAGAGGAGCCATTTTGACTTAGCTCTGAAAGTAGAATCCTTCAGGCGGGTTTCTTTGGATTAGGATGAGTAGTTTACTCCTTTAGTGAGATGGCCCATGGTGATTTAACTTATCTTTCCTGGTGGCTGGCATAGAACAGACACTTGCTAAATCTTTGTGGTGTCTAATCTTGATGCTGAGGACTTTTTTAAAATGTGAGAGTGGCACAAACACATTTTATTGGGAACTCCTTGTGCCCAAAAGTTTACATTGTTTGTCATCCTAAATAATAGAATTCCATTCCAGGCTCTGTCATGTCATACATCTAGAGAAGTGATCCATACACTTTGGCACATTGCAGCATACACCATAATGGAAAACCAATATTCAAAGGGGTCTCTGTTAATAGCAGGTATAGCATAACCTAGAGTGAAAAGAAGAGGTAACTAGAGTAGGGCCTTGTGTAACTGTCCTTGTCATAGTTATCTAGCTGATCTCAGCCTGCATCCTAAAATATGAGATTAGGACATTGAACTTTTAATGTTGCTATATGAATCATTTATTTCAATGCTGCTATCTATACCCTTTATCAGATATGTGCCTATCTGACATGTTTATGTTGTGGTTATATATCAAAATAGTGAGATGGTTATTTTGTTATTGTCTTTTCTTTCCTGTTAAAAACACTGTTTGATTCAGCTAATTATTACAGTAAAATGGTCCAACACTTTTTAGCCACTAGCATCACTGTAGATTTATAATTCTTTCTCGTTAATAATAAAGGTTCATATGTGTGGACTGTTGATAATGAGAGGAAAACATACCATATACTGGAATGTGGGAAATTATATATATATATATCATTGCTTAATTGAATGAAAGTAATTTTATTTCCCTCACTGCTTTTACTTAACAGCCATATTTCACATTACATTCTAGAAGGGTGAATATTTATTTATTCTTTACATGTAGAATAGACTCAAGTCTTTAAAGCCCTGAGTTTAGCCTTTAATGCTGAAGATGGGTAACATAAGAATAGAGCACCTTAACGGGGGTTAGTGGAGAGGCAAATCTAAATAATACATTGAGTCCAATTTCAACTATTGGAATTTTCTAATGAAAAGAAGCATACCAAGTGTGATCAACTTTTATTCAAAACCCCAGTATTCAAAAGTACTTTTCAAGTTTACCCAGGTAGAATTCTCAAGGTCATATTTTCCATTGAGTGCAGTTAGTTCTGATGCTTCTTTGTCTGTGTGTGTGAGAGAAGGGGTCTTGCTCTGTCACCCAGGCTGGAGTGCAGTAGTGCAATCATGGCTTATTGCAGCCTTGATCTTCTGGGCTCAAGCGATCTTCCCACTTCAGCCTCCCAAGTAGCAGGTGTGTGCCACCACACTTGGCTAATTTTTTAACTTTTTGTAGAAACAGAGCCTTCCTATGTTGCCCAAGCTGGTCTTGAACTCCTGGGCTCAAGCAATCCTCCCACCTCAGCCTCCCAAAGTGCTGAGATTACAGGTGTGAGCCACCGCACCCAGCCTCTGATGCATCTTATCAGTTATTGGGAATCTAATCAGAGTAATAGTTTGGGTTTAGTTAGTCTTATTTGTAATTTATAAGGATAGCATATGTTATAAAGAAATTACATCTGTTATAAAGAAATCATTCTAATAAACTGAACAATTACATTAAACTAGTTTGTAAGCACATTCTTGTTTTATGACCTTAAACATATATTAGAACATCATAACTCAGTTTTTGTACCTAAATAAATATGATACCATATTATTAAACGCAAATTTTAAAACTTTAAAAGTGAAACATCACATGTTAACCTCAAGGACTAGCTGTAGCAGCAATCCAGTGTGATCACCTGTTCTGTCCTCACTGTACTTGTTAACAGGCCTTAAGGATGCTGTACCCCAGAAACCTCATACTGCTAAGCAGATGGAGACCTCTTTTTTTCAGGGAGGATCTATTGGCATTCAAATTGTTAGGCATGATGAAGGGTCTCCATTACACATCTGTCTCCAAATCTAGCTTACCTGGATGGTGTTGCTTATTTTTATCTTATAGATCCCCTATGCAGCAAGTTTGATCAGGAAAGAAAAGCTTGGCGCCCATCTTAGCAAAAGCTAAAAGGTAAGATCATCAGAGGAAAGCAATTTTCTTAACTCTCTGTATTGTTGTGTGCTTGAACATATTCTTTATTGATGTGTTTGAAATAGCCCAAGGGATTGGTAAATTTGCATCCTGTGTTTGAGTCAATATACCGATAAACTTCGTTATGTCCGGGGATGGGATTTCCTAAATGAATGGCCAAGTACCTCTTATAAATTCCATGGAAAATTCCTATAACTAAAAATTCTGTATTCAGTCTGCAAAAGTCATCTTCTTTCTGTTTTACGGCTTTCTGCTCTTTATGGTTCTGACACCCCAGTTACTGCCCCCAAGGAAACTGAAGTGTCAGCAGTCATCCTCAGGGTGTCTCCTCTCTGTCTCTCCTTCGCTTCCAAAAAGCCTGCCTGAAATCTGACTTTCAGAGAGTTACTGCAGGTGGTAATACGAACTGGGGACGATATAGACCTTTGAGACCTTCTGCTCTAGGAATAGTAACTAATCTTTTCCCTAAACCAGTAATAGTTTCTCTACAGCTGAAGCCAGGTTCAAGGTCATATCAGTTTAAAAGAAAATGGGAAAGACAATTATTTTGGACTCTTAAGGAAGAGCAGACAGTGACAATTCAATGGCTATATTCAGAACATACCTAAACATTTGAAAAGAAACTTTTTCAGCCCATGGAAGAAGACATATGTAATTATTAGAATTGTGGGAATGCAAAAACTAGCACTTTGTTTCTGCAACAATATGTTGGGATGACCTAACAACTAGGATTGCGAAATCAGGGAAAAAACCACAGATGCCAAAGGTAGCATTTGTTAGTGCTCATGGCCAGCTAGGACTGCAGCCATTTATCAATTTAATCCATTCCCACCAGAATGACTCTCCCCACTCCTCCCCTCTGGAACATATTTTCAACTCAATAGAATTTGTTAGCAAAAAGAACTGTGCAGGCTCACGGTTCCTTTTGTTCCTTCACCTCCCTTCTGCATATCACGAATTTCCTCTAGCAGGTGCAAATGACAATTTTTCTTGCCATTATCTTTATTAGTGGTAGTCTTCAGTATTTGTCTTAAATAATAATAATTATGTTACATTTCATCAGGTGCTCAAAACCCTTTCCAAAACAGTCTTTCATTCATGTGCTTTCCCTTAATTTTACACATGGGGAACTGAGGTTTACAGATAAGAGATGTGACATTTTATGTTCATGTTGCAAAGCCAAGAAGAGATTCTGGGGGCCCTGACTTTGGATCTAGTGCCTGCCTCTTCCTAATGCATGGACTTATTGCTCTTGGTGAGCAGATGATACTGCAACAGAGGTGCTCAGAGAGTAAGTCATTCTGTTTCCATCTCTATGAAGTTATTAACAAATGCACCTGTGAAGTTGGCTCTGTTCTATATATTAAAGTATTTTTATTAAGTCTGAAGTTGACTTTGGGCAATTTCTTTCTCAGTATAATAGACCAGGTTTACACCAGCGGTGTGAAATGAAAATTTTAGAACATTTAGATTCCAGTGAATTTTAACTCAGAATATCAAGATAATTAAGGCAAGAATGGTTCAAATTAATTCTGATAAACTCCATACGTATAATGGTTGAAAATGTCAAACTAATTTTCTTTCAAGAGAAAATATTAGGATGTTTTTAAAAATAACCTTCTTATTCAAAGTTTATAAATCATAAAGTCATACAAATCATGAAGTTTACGAATCAAAACTCAGTGAATTGCACTCACCCAGGAACACACACAAACACACACACACAATGAAAACAAAAACAAAAGGAAACTCAGTAAATGTTCACAATGAGCTCACTTAGCTTTCCAGCTCCTGATAACAACCTTGTGCCCCTGTCCAGCTTCTCCCACTCCCTACCCGCAATGATGGTAAATTTTGCCTGTTTTTGAACTTTATGTAAATGACATTGCATAGAACATTCTCTTGTATCTGGCTTGTTTTACTCAGCACTTGGGAGATTCGTCCCTTAGAATGGGGTTTTTGTTGTTTTGTTTTGAGACAGGGTCTCACTCTTCTGCCCAGACTGGAGTTGCAGTGATGTGATCATAGCTCAATACAGCCTTGACCACCCTGGCTCAAGCCATCCTCCTATCTCAGCATTATAGGCGTGCATGCCACCATGCCCAGCAAATTTTTTTTTATTTTGTAAAGACAGGATCTCCCTATATTTCCCAGGCTGGTTTCAAACTCCTGGGCTCAAGCAGTCCTCCTGCTTTGGTCTCCCAAAGTGCTGAGATTACAACCATGCCCAGCCTTAGAATGTGATTTGATTTATACTTAAGAGCTTCGATAAACTCTCTTTGTATTCCTTATACTTCCCCAACCCATCTTCCCTATTTGTCAGACCTGAGCCCATTTTGCACCTACAGATTAAGACTCACTGCCCAGAAACTACACCTCTGATAGTGACCTAGCATATGGTTAGGTGGAAAAAAGAAAAAAAAAGATTGATTTGTGTTTAGTAACTAATGCTTCCTCCATGCTGATTTTGTTTCCATCCTTGCAGACAACAGGGATTTCTCTAAGTAGACCCTGGTGCTTTCAGAAGATTAGTGGTTACTTAAATGCTTAGCTAAATCAGCCAAGCAGAGAATCATGACTGTATTGTTAGAGGCAGTCTCTGATTCTCAACATGCCAAGCCTGCAAGGAGTTACCCCAAGAGAGATTACAAGATAAAAATCATTACACCGAGGGAGAGAGACACATTCTGTCTTGCAGAGTGACCACAGGTTTCCAAATTAGGGACTGATGCATTAATGTCTTATGCAAGAGTGACCCTTAAGGTAGTATGCTGTATTCTTGCCACCCAGTGGATTCCAATATTACTATTAAGAGGAGGAAGCTTTTCAAAACCACAGGCAATCCACTTAGTAAGCTGAGCGAGTACTGCCACATATCACTGATCTGCACATTTTTTTTTTGTCCTACATTAGAACATAAGAAATTCCATGTTGAGTCAAAATAAAGATCCACCCAGGTCAAGATACTTTAAGAGCAAAATTGTTGTTCTTAACAATATCAACCTCAAAATGTAGGCATATACACTGAATACTCTTAGATTTCCCTTGGTAACACCATAAAGATCCATTACCCATGGATTTATCTTCACCTTTCTTCAACCTAAGCATAGTCCCCATTGGGGCAATGAATTCTATTTGTTAAGCTACCAGCTGTTAAAGTGTAGTTTTTTTTATTTACCTTCAAACTACCTCCTAAAACAAGCCCTATTAGATTAGACATTGTACCGCTCTTCGTATTTGTCTCATTATGAGCTCATGAGTACAATGGAAAGGATTTGAAAAAATCCTTTTTGAAAAAACTTCAAAATGTTGCAGACATTATCCTTTCACCTGGGCCCATTTTTAATGCCAGTATTATTCCCGATGGCCTTCCTAACATCTAGTTAATTCTGTGACCCACTTCCTGCGCAGATAACCCAGTGTAATCTGTGTGAAATCCGTCCCCAAATAAAAATGGTATGACATTAACACTACTTTAATTATTACTTTACATTCATTTTCTTCCAAACACATTTAAACGTTTTGCAGTTATCATTCATGTAACTGGTTGAAGCATCCACAACTTTCACAGACAAGAATTAAACCATTTTACATAAGTAGAAAGTGAATCAGGGAAATGTCTCATTCATAGTCATGCAGAAACTCATTGGCCAAACTGGAAATGATAATAATGATCATTTATTGAGCACTAACTATGCCAGATACTGGCTAAATACTTACTGTGTTATCCTTACAATGCTGTAAGGTAGATCCTGTTATTACCTCCAATTCATACTTAGAAACTGAGGCTCAGGGAGTCACATAGCTCTTAAGTGACAGATACAGGATTCAATCCAGGTCTATTTGACCCTAAAACCTTCTCTCTGTCTTCCTTGGGTCCTTAGCTGGTGGTGAGGGAGACTGGGTGCCAGATCTGGTGCTATCTCCCTGTGTTATCTTGAGTAACATCATTTCATCTCTTTGAGTCTCACTCTTATCTATAAAATGTGGATGGCCAAACCTGGTCAAAATCTCTACTAGCTCTAAAATTTTGGCTGCCACTTTTGTGTGCCAATTTTCTGATATATTATCTCTTTTTCCCCAGAAAAGGGCCACTTTCATGAAAGTCAGCCCAGGACCACATGTAACACGCAACAGCATGACCCACCTATTTTTGCCTTATGTCTGCATTTTCTTAATCACTAATTGCTACATTGCATCTTTCTGGAGCATCTGGAATATTATTTTTTATTGGTATTTTAACTATATCTACCTCTTTGGTAAACTCTTATTTTTGTTTCACTTCTGGAATAATTACTATGAAAGTAACAACAAGAGTCTTAAAAAAAAAGATATTGGATTTTAATTGAACATTCTGTGTCTTCCCTTTGTATAGATCAAAGATAAAGAGGGAGAGTGGTACATTCATTTCTCTCATCTTTAGTCAGACATAAGAGGTTCTTTTAAGAATCTCTGTAGAGAATAATGATGTGCCCCTACTGTTCTAAGGACTTTATGTTGATTATCTTATTCAATCTTTGGAACAACCCATTGAGGTAAGTATTACTGCTTTCACCCCCCTACAGCTGAGAAGGCTAAAGAGACAAGAGATGAGTAAGTTGCCTGTGGTCTCACTGCTAGGAAGTCACAGGATTTGAGCCAGGCTGGGGCTGACTCTGCATTCCATACTTTGTCTGCTCTCCTCTGGTTTGCCACCTAAAATTGTGGCCTAATTCACATCTTGTATTATCAGTTATAAAAACGCAGTTAACAACCAATCCAATCATTTCATTGATTTTGAATCACAAAACCTCCGCTCATACTTCTATGTTGCCCTGACACTCTACGACAAGAAAAATAAACATAACTTGGGCCATCCAATCAAAACCAACAGAGCACCAGAGCATGAAATTCTGTCTGCCCCTTTCACTGCAGGCTGCTTTTGTCTTTGCCCAACAACAAATCCCAGCTTCTAAACCCATCTAAATGGTTTTACTGTAAAAAGGACACAGCAAACCAGCACACTCTCATTTAATATTTCTGATTTGACTCAATGTCATCAGAGATATATAACCTAGGGTGGCAGACAAAATGTCTTTTCCTAAGGAGGTATACCAAATATTACTCTACATGTTTTAAAATTATCTGATTATATTAGGCTCAGCTTGTTATTCTGTGCTTTTGTCTTGTCCCAGGTGCACAGAACGACTTACTCTTATTCTCTTGTAAGATACAGTCTGCCATGGAGCATTTCTGACCCGCATTAAAGACTGCAGATCAAAAGGGCTTGGGAATTAAATACAAAATCAGGTTCAGGAGAACCTAAGGACAAGTGACCTCAAAACAGCATGGACAACCATGTAAAATAGACTGTAGCAGCCATTCATTAGTGGGGGGAGGGGGGAGCCAACCAGAGCAGTCAATGCTTGTCGCATCTTTTGGTGGAACCAAAGTTTGAGTCTTCGTATTTTTAAAGGACAGTTGAACCCAGAGCATGGGAAGTGCTATTAGCCAACTGGGTTGGGAAATCCATGGATGGTCTCAGGCAGTCTCAGTGCTGCACACATGGAGAAAGCAACTCTACAAAACTGTCTTTTCCTTTTGAAGAAGTGATTCTTGGTGGAAAGAAAACATAAGACCTGTCCTAGGAGTGGGGATCGCGTTTCAACGGATGGGAAGGCACCAGCCGTACAAACCTGCTTTTCATAGCAAACTGGACAGACTTAACACGTGGCCCCTTCCTCTCTGTACTTTGCCTGCTGTATGAATGAAGATTGTATTCCTCTGGAAATATTTTACAGTTTAATATTGAGTGTAATTAAGAATATAATCATGTTATCAAAAATGGTATTTAACTCTGTTGTAGTTTCTTTAACATTCATGTGGATAAAAAAAGTCTATAATAAAAAACTATGAAGTAATAGTTGTGTTCATGTAGTTAAATGCATATTTGCTTGAGGATAACTAAGAGAAATTCATACTTTTAAGAATTATTTTGGTATAAAATATTTGAATAAATTATTTTGAAAACAGAATTCCTTCAAAAATGATTATTAAAGGCTAGCCCAGCCTTTGGTCATTGTCAGCATCTGGACAACTCCCCCATTGTTTTAGGATCTTTGTATAGGTAAAGGAATGTTCTAAATTCCTGATAGGTCTTACAGTAGTGTTGCTGATAGAGCCCACCATAGGCCTTCCCACTTACTGTGATGTTAAATCCAAGTCCACAAGATCGTATTATGCCCCAAATTCTGCCTTTCAGATGAGAGAGATAAATACTGAACACTTTGCAGCCAAGATTTCTAAGGTAATGTGGGTTGCACAGAAGTCCACCATGGATAACCTCCCAACCTGAGGTTGCCAAAGCCCATCCTAATGGAAAAAACATCTCACCATTGGCATCCCTCAACAGATTTCAAAAGAGCCTTCAGATGCATCGCCATGAGATTTAATACTTTTTCCCCACCTGCTTTATTACCACAAACTATCCCAAAAAGCTTCACAACTTACCCTTGAGATAAATGCTCTTATCTTGGCTGTGACAATAAGAAACCAAAGGAGGGATACTCATTTGTGATCTTCTTCCTAGCCTATGAAGGATGAGAAGTTGTGTTAGAGAAGGAATGTAAACCAAGTCCCAGAGTCTGGAAACAGATTCTTAGTGACCACTAACAGAAACTAATATGAAGATGCTGTGACAAAAAATTTTCTCTTTGAGCTGTTCTTCCAGGAGGGGCCTGGGTGCAGGTATGAGTCTCACAGAGTCCTTTGGACATGATATATGTTTCTAAAACTGGTCATTGTACTTAGGTGTGTAATTTGAGCAGTCAGGTAAGTGGAGAATTTTCTCTGATATAAGCATGAAATTACACATAGGGGTGGAAGCCCTGTGGCTCTTAGCTTTGTACTTTAAGCCAAGGATATCAGAGGTGGCAGAAAATCATCTGGGAGGCCACAAACCTGGCTTCATGACTAGCCAGCAGGGTCATTTTCTACAGAATCCAATGCAAACTCTAGGACCAGATAGCTTCTCAGAGCAAAAGCAACTTGGTCCAGGAGTTTGGAGGGAGAATAACAGATTTACAGATAAATTTAAGGTCTTTGTCCTGCAGCTGCATCAACTGGCAGTATAAACCAGCCCGAAATGTCATTCTTTTGTTTCCAATTGCAACTTTAAATATCTATGAGTTATTAGTGGTAAAATATCAGCAAATGATCTTGTAGTAAAAGAGAAATAAAAACCCAATAACTTGACCAGTATGTCTGCAGCACTCTGGACTTACTAACCATGGCATAACTCTGCACTGAGTTCATGGCCAAGTTCAGTACAGAAAACCATTTGCTTCTGCTGCTAACAATGTTAAAACTATCACTTCTCGGCCTTTTGGCTAAGACCAAGTAAAGAATGTTAAAACCGCATTGGTGCCTTCCAGTTCTCCACCTAAATTCCAGATTCCAAAGAAGCCTAGCTATACGTGTCTCTGAGTGCGAGGGCTCTCCTGTTGACCTTACTCCCATGCCTTAGAGTCTCTATTCATTACAAGCACTAGAGCCTAACAATCCTCCAAGTAGCCATAAAGCTACACACCAAAACCCAAAACTTCAAAGAAAAGTCAAGGAAATCACACATGTGATGTGGAAACGTGTCATTTACCCCATGTGTTTTCTCATTAAGAATAGTGAACATATTTTTCCTGTTCTAGTAATGTTTGTTGCTTTTAAGTTGGAACAAAATAATTCTTCCCCAAAACTGGATAGAATTGTGTTATCTGAGCTGCCTTGTGGAAATAGACAGGACATCCATCTCAAGTGCTGCATGGGGCTAAAAATAAAGCTACTCCTCAGAAAGACAAGTAAAAATTCTTGGCTGCACAAAATGACAGCAGAAAAAAAATGCTGTGCTCTTTTCTTTGTTTTATCATGTCAAAATTCCAAGGTCATTCCAAATACTAACTAATGAAGCACACAGGCAATGCAAATACAATTCTCTATTTTAATTCCAAATCAAATTATAAAATCAGAAAAAGCATCAGCAAATAAAAGCAAAAATCCAGGCCTGAACAGTAAAGTATTTCCTGTTGGGGCAGACCAGACATTTCAGACTGATGCTTTCCATCCTTAGAATGCCTGAGTAATTGCTTGTCTGTTTGCCACAGGCAAGGAGAGAGGGACATCACATCCCAATTTCCTTAGATTGAACAATGAATGTGGTCTCTGCACTGTGGAAAATAGAGGAGAACTCTCTCCTAGCTACAGGGGATATGATCAAACTGATAGGAGCTCTTTCATTTAAGAGTTAAGAGTTAAGACAGTGTTGGGTTGGTCAGCAGTGAGGGAGGTTAGAGAAAAGGAATACTGTCTGCATTTTAAGGATGTGTAAGCACTGTCATTTAACTCCCAGCACTCTCTATGCTATGAGCAGAGGGCCTTTGTCTCTCTCTACAGAGTTTAGCACACACAGTCTGACCATCTTACAAAATTCCCTATAGGCAACCCAAACCATGTTTGTAATAACAGACTCTTGTGGGGGAGACGTGTACTATACACTTTAGGAGGGCAGAAGATGTCTGTTTCAGCTCACTACCCTCTCCCTAGTGCTTAGCACAGTCCCTGGCAGGTAGCAGCAACACAAAACATTTTTGTTAAATGAGTGATTCTATCTTCTTTATTTTATTTGAGCCAATCACAGAAGCAGATCAGTTCACTGTTATCAATTTAAGCTCTCTCAAAGGTTGACTTTTCATCTGATTTCAAATGATCATATGTGGCAAATGCTAGTTGCCATCCTATAATACCCATTCTCAGGTGGCAATACACCCAATTGAACAATTACCCTACTTGCAGTTAGACATGGCCATGTGACTATATTTTGGCCAACGGGATGCAGGTGGAAACATGTGGAACTTTCAGGAAGGTAGCTTCAAAATTAATTAATTAATTAATTAATTAATTAATTATTTCTTTTTTTCCTTTCCCTTTCTCTCTTTTCTGATGTCTATAAGATGGATGGAGGCCCAGCAGCTGTCTCAGGCCATGAGGTGATTTTGAAGATGAAAACCATATACTATTAATAGTATGGCACACAAAAAAATAATAAAAGCCAGGGTCCTTGACAACTACTGAACTACCATTCCAACTCTGGACTGACCATTTCCAGATTTCTTTTATGTTGGAAGGAAATGAGATTCTATCTTATTTAACCACATTATTTTAGATTTTCTATTAACTCTGATTACAAAACCTTTTGCTCTATTTGAGGGCCCCCATTGCCAACAATCGCATGATTTCTTATTTATGTGATAACTTTCCAATGTATATTTATGCTGTTTATTTCATTTTATGAGCTTATTGGCCCTTTGATTTAGCTAAGGGTATTGGATATGGAAGCTAACTAGTTGCAGAGTCAACCCTAAATCCAGTTCTTCTTACTGCCGTGGCAAGCTATTCTCGTCTATTTCTTGGCCTCACCATCACACTAAGCCAGCTGTAACATCTCTGATATCTCCCATTGCAGTATATGCAGGTGAAGATAGGGAAAGGGGCTGAACCTGAACTTGGCTGGCTTTCCGGGGTAGGACAGGAGATGGACTAGAAAGGTAAACTGTCCAAAAGGCCTCATACATTCTCATGTGACACAAAGAAAGATGTGAGCAGCTATGTAGCCAGACCCCAACAAGGGAATAGATCTCAGCAGCACAGGCATGTTCAAGAGTAAGAGGCTGTCAATCACCATCATCCATGATACAGCGCCCTGCCACTCATATGGCATTTATGGGCAGGTTCTGCCCTTGGGAAAACACACCATTGAGAACAAACAGGTGGCAGGAAGCAAACCCAGTCCTAGACTTGAAGACATGATGGGCAGAGAGCTCTTTGGCTCAGGAGCCCATGTGGGCTTTGGCTCTCTGCTTAGAGGGGCAGCAAGGTAAGCTTGGGAACTCAGGAGAGGGTCCTGGGACTTCCAGATTTGAGCCTGTAACTACCACACAGGACTGGGAGAAAAAAAGCAAAGACTGACTCCAGTCTTGATTTGGGACCTGAAGCTGTGTTGCAGCTTTAGGAAGAGGGATGAGAAGGGGGCTGGCTTTGAGCTAAGAAAGGTGCTGAAAAACACTGACAGCTGACAATACTTCTATGCAGAGGGCCACTTATTTCCATACCAAGATGAATATACATATAATTTAGAAGAAATAAAGTTACCTAAAGTAAACAATCTTTCAGAAAAGCCATGACTGTGTGCTGAATTAAGAACTTCTCTAAAAGCACTGTTAACACCTGGAGTTTTCAAATAATAAAATTCATTCTTCACATCCAACTTTTACATCATCTCACTATTAAGGACAGTGGCTTCCTGGATGATTGTTAATGATGGTTTTCTTTATTATATTTTAGACCATTTAGAAAAGTTTATTGATTTATACTTCCTTGTAATTAGTTATAGTGATTGAAATAGCTTTTATGGCCCTCTAGGGATTGACTTTTAAAGAATCAACACTTCCCCCAAATTGTGTGCTTTAAAACATGGTTAAATACTGTTTGAATTCAGTACTAAACTATCATTGGTGAAACTGTAATTTTATGTGTAGTTGCTTTTTCATCCCTCTGCTTATAGGGCACTATCATCCAATTACTTGGCAGCCAATAATAATACCAGCAGCCAACTTTTATTGAGTGATTAGAGTAAGATGAACATTGTACTAAGTTTATGCACAATGCTTAATGCATTATTTCTTTTAATCCTCTCAACAACCCTATGAGGTAGGGACTATTTAATTGAAATTTAAAGGAGTTAAGCTACTCAGCTGCTTAAGTAGAAAAGTAGGAGTTTGAAACTAGGGCCACTGTGACTTCAAAAATCTCTGCTTTTAGCCGTTACATTGCTCCCTACACAGGTGAGTTGGCAGTGCCCAGATTGACACAATCTGAAGAGTGCTGGAAGACCCCTCTTAAATAAAAACATCTCCCCTCACTAATCTCACTTGAAGCTGAAATTTCACAGCTAGCATGATTTCTTTGACTAAGGTATTATATGTCTCCAGTAAGATAAATACCCCAAGACAGTGCTATTCAAAGTATCTTCTGTCAAAGAACTAACACTACAAAGCTCTTAGAAGAAAACATAAAAGTAGATCTTCATAACCTTGGGTCAAGCAATGTTTTCACACATACAACACCAAAAGCACTAGTGACAAAAGAAAAAATAAATTCGACTCCCATAAAGTTACATACTTCTGTGCTGCAAATGATAACATCAAGAAGGTAAAAGAAGACCAGCTCACAGTAAAGAAAAAATGTTTGCAAATAATATATCTGATAAGGGACTTGCTTTCAGAGCACATAAAGAGCACTTACAATGTGATAATAAAAAGACAAATAACCAAATTTAAAAAACAAAAGACTTGAATAGATGTTTCCCCAAAGAAGTTACATGAACACCCAATATATGAAAAGATGTTCAACACTATGAGTTATCAGGAAAATGCAAATCAAAACCACAATGAAATACCATTTCACATGCACTAGAATGGCTAATATCAAAAAACAATAACAAGTATTGGTGAAGATGTAGGAAAATTGGAATGATTATACATTGCTGGTGAAAATGCAAACTGGTGTGCAGCCACTCCAGTTTGATGGTTCCTCAGAAAACTAAACAGAATTACCATATTACCCAGCAATTCCCCTCCTAGGTATATACACAAACGTATTGAAAACAATTATTCAAACAAATACTTGCATACAAATATTTGTAGCAGCACAAGGTGAAAACCACGCAAATGTTGTTTATCCAAAAAATGGAATATTACGCAACCATGAAAAGAAATGAAGTATTGACACATGCTAACAACATGGATGGAACTTGAAAATGTATCCTAAGTGAAACAAGTCAGACACAAAACATCACATATTGCATGATTCTAGTTTTATGGAATATCTGTAATAGGTAAATCCATAGAGACAAAAAGCAAACTTGTGGTTTCCAGTGTCTGTCTAGGGATAAGGAGAGAATTGAGAGAGCTTGCTTAATGGGTACAGAGTTTTCTTTTGGAGTTATTAAAATGTTTTGGAACTAGACAGAGGTGGTGTTTTTACAATATTGTGAGTATATTAAATGCTGCTGACTAGTACACCTTAGAATGGTTCCATATAAATTTTATGATTACTTTTTCCATTTCTTTGAGGAATGTCATTGGTATTTTGATAGAGATTGCATTGAGTCTGTAAATTGCTTTGGGTAGTATTGATATTTTAACAATTTTAATTCTTCTAATCCATGAACATAGAATATATTTCCATTTCCTGGGGTCTGCTTCAATTTCTTTCATCAGTGTCTTATAGTTTTCCTTCTACAGATCTTTCATTTCTTTGATTAAATTAATTCCTAGGTATTTTATATATTTTGTAGCTATTGTACGTGGGATTGCTTTCTTGACTTTTTTCAGATTGTTTGCTATTGATGTATATAAATGCTACTGATTTTGTATATTAATTTTGTATCCTACAGTCTTAATGAATTTGCTATTCAGTTCTAACAGTTTTTTTGGTAGAGTCTTTAGATTTTTCTAAATAAAAAATTATGTCATCTGTGAACAAGGTTGATTTGATTTCTTTCTTTCCAATTTGAATGTCCTTTTTTTTTTTCTCTTGCCTAATTGCTCTGGCCAGAACTTCCAGTATTATATTGAATTAATATAATGAATCTGGATATACTTGTCTCATTCCAGATTTTAAAGGAAAGGCTTTCAATTTGTCCCTGTTCTGTGTAATGTTAGGTGTGGGTTTGTCATATGTGGCCTTCATTATCTTGAGATACGTTCCTTTCTCTCTTTCTTTCTTTCTTTCTTTTTTTTTTTTTTTCAGGCAGGGTCTCACTCCCATTGCCCACGCTGGAGTGCAGCAGTGCATTCTCAACTCACTGCAGTCTTAACTTCCCAGGCTCAAGTGATTCTCCCACCTCAGCCTCCCAAGTAGCTGGGACTACAGGCATGCACCATCATGCCCAGTTAACTTTTTGTATTTCTAGTAGAAATGAGGCTTTGTCATGTTGCCCAGGCTCAAGGTATCTTCCTTCTCTATCCAGTTTTTGAGAGTTTTTTCTTTAATCATAAAAGGATGTTGAATTTTATTGAATACTTTTTCAATATCTATTGAAGTGGTCATATGAGTTTTGTTCTTAGTTCTGTTAATGTGACGTATCACATTTATTGATTTGTGTATGTTGAACCATCCTTGCATCCCTGGGATGAATCCCACTTGATCATGGTAAACTACCTTTTTAACATGTTGTTTAATTCAGTTTGCTAACATTCTGTTGAGGATTTTTGCATTTATGTTCATCAGTGATACCACCTTGTAATTTTTTGTTGTTGTTGTTGTGTCCTTGTCTGGTTTTGGCATCAGAATAATACTGGCCTCGTATAATGAGTTTGGAAATATTTCCTCTTCTTCAGTTTTTTTTTTTTTTTAAACATCTGGCTCTGTCACTCAGGCTGGAGTGCAGTGGCACAATCTTGGCTCACTGCAACCTCCATCTCCCAGGCTCAAACCATCCTACCCACCTCTGTCTCCCAGGTAGCTGGCACTATAGGCACATGCCACCACACCTAGCTAATTTTTGTATTTTTGGTAGAGACAGGGTTCCACCATGCTGGCTAGGCTGGTCTTGAACTCATGGGCTCAAGCAATCCACTCATCTCAACCTCCCAAAGTGCTGGGATTACAGCCGTGAGCCACCCTGCCTGACCTCCTCTTTAATTTTTTTGAAGGATTTAAGTAGAATCGGTATTAGTTCTTCAAATATTTAGTAGAATTCAGCAGTGAACCATCAGGTCCTGGGCCTTGATGGGAGACTTTTTATTATGGCTTCAATCTTGTTACTCATTATTTGTTTATGGAGGTTTTCTGTTTCTTCATGGTTCAATTTTGGTAGGTTGTATGTGCCCAGGAATTTATCCATTTCTTCTAGAATTTCCAATTTATTGGTGTATAGTTGTTCATAATAGTCTCTAATGATTCCTTGTATTTCTGTGGTCTCAGTTATTATGTCTTCTTTTTCATTTCTGATTTTATTTTAGTCTTCTTTCTTTTTTGCTTAGTCTAGTTAAATATTTTTTTATTTTGTTTATCTTTTCAAGAAACCAACTTTTTGTTTTGTTGATCTTCATATTGATTGACTTTTTAGTCTCAATTTTATTTATTTCAGCTCTGATCTTTATTATTTCTTTACTTCTACCAATTTTGGATTTAGCTTGCCCTTGCTTTTCTAGGTCTTTAAAGTCTTTCCACTTTTTTGATATAGGTATTTATTGCTATAAGCTTCCCTCTTAGTACTTCTTTTGCTGTATCCCATAGATTTTGGTATATTGTATTTTCATTTATTTCAATAATTTTTAAAGCCTTCTTCTTAATTTTTTCATTAACCCCTTGATCATTAAAGAGCATGTTGTTTAATTTCCATGTGTTTGTGGAGTTTCCAAGGTTCCTCTTATTATTGAGTTCTAGTTCTATACCATTGTGGTCAGAGAAGATACTTAATATGATTTCTACTTTTAAAAATTTGTTGAGACTTCTTTTGTGACCTAAGATAGAGTCTATTCTAGAGAATCTTCCATGGGCTGATGAAAAGAATGTGTATTCTGCAGTAGCTGGATGTTCTATAAATGTCCATTATGCCTATTTGGTCTAGTATGTGGTTTAATGTTTCTTTGATGATTTTCTGTCTGGATGATCTGTCTGCTACTGAGAATGGGGTGTTGAAGTCCTCCACTGTTACTGTATTGCAGTCTCTCTCTCCCTTTAAATCTATTAATGTTTGCTTTATATACTTGGATACTCTGGTGTTGGGTGCATACATATTTATTATTGTTATATACTCTTGCTGAAATGACCCCTTTACCATCACATTGTTATATCCTCTTGCTGAAATGACTCCATTTATCATTACATAGTGGTTTTCTTTGGCTTCTTATAGTCTATTCTTTTTGTTTTTTGTTTTTTGTTTGTTTTTTTAATTGAGGCTGAGTCTTGCTCTGTCTCCCAGGCTGGAGTGCGGTGGCATGATCTCAGCTCACTGTAACCTCCACCTCCTGGGTTCAGGTGATTCTCCTGCCTTAGCCTCCAGAGTAGCTGGGATTACAGGCATGTGCCACCACACCCAGCTAATTTTTGTATTTTTAGTAGAAATGTGGCTTCACCATGTCGGCCAGCTGGAATTCGAGAATTCCTGACCTCAAGTGATCCGTCTGCCTTGGCCTCCCAAAGTTCTGGGATTACAGAGGTAAGCACCCAGCCAGACTTGTAGTCTGTTTTATCTGAGTTAAGCATGGCTTCTCCTGCTCTTTATGCTTTTCACTTGTATGGAATATCTTTTTCCATCATTTCACTGTAACTCTATACTTTGCACACTCTGCACTTTAACTCCATCCCCACAACACTGATTTTTGGTTGTCTCAATTTACATATTTTAACATTGTCTATTTCTTAACAGGTTGCTGCATCTATTACTGTTTTCGATAGATTTAGGCTTCATACTAGAGTTATGAGTGGATTGCACACCGTAATTACAGTATTAGAATATTTTGAATGTGTCTGTGCACTCACTTTTACCAGTACATTTTATACCTTCAAATGTTTTCTTGGTGCACATTAGTGGGTGATATGGTTTGGCTCTGTGTCCCCACCTAAATCTCATGTTGAATTGTAATATCCAACGTTGAGGAAGGGACCTAATGGGAGGTGATTGGATCACGGTGGCAGATTTCCTCCTTTGCTGTTCTCGTGGTAGTGAGTGAGTTCTCATGAGATCTAGTTGTTTGAAAGTGTGTAGCACTTCCCCCTTCACTCTCTCTCTCTCTCTCTCTCTGCCCTGCCAGCTATGTAAAGATGTGCCTGCTTCTCCTTCACTTTCTGCAATGATTATAAGTTTCCTGAGGCCTCTGCAGCCATGCTTCCTGTACAGCCCGTGGAACTGTGAATCAATTAAACCTCTTCTGTTTATAAATTACTCATTCTTGGGTATGTCTTTATAGCAGTTGGACAACGGATTAATACAGTGGATTTTTTTTTCATGTTGAAGAATTCTCCTTAGCATTTCTTGTAAGACAGGTCTGGTGGTAGTAAATTCTTTCAGCTTTTGTTTGGGAAAGAATTAATCTCTCTTTCATATTTAAAAGATAGCTTTGCTGGATATGGTATTCTTAAATGGCAATTTTTTGTGTTTGAGCACTTTGAAAATGCCAACTCACTCCTTCCAGGCCTATGTGGCTTCCATTGAGAAGTCTGCTGCCAGATGAAATAGAGCTCCTTTATGTGTTATTTGCTTTTTTTCAATTGTTGCTTTTGGGATCCTCCTTTGTCCTTGACCTTTGAGACTTTGATTATTATATTGGGATAGTTTTACTTGGGTCAAAACTGTTTGTTATTCTCTGACCTTCCTGTGCCTGGATATTTATATCTTTCTCAAGTTTTGAAAAGTTTTCTATTACTATTTCCTTGAGTAAGCTTTCTACTCCCTGCTCTTGCTCAACTCCCTCTAGAACACCAATCATTCTTACATTTGAAGCCTTTTGAGGTAATTTTCTATATCTTGTAGGCAATCTTCATTTCTTTTCATTCTTTTTTCACCTCTATGTATTTTCATATGGCCTGTTTTTAAGCTAATTGATTCTTTCCTCTGCTTGATCAATTCTGCCATTTCCTCCTACACCTTCTTCTTTTGTTTTTCTGCCTCCTCTTTGTCTTCCCCTTCAACCTCCTCTCCTCTTTGTCTTCTTCATCTGGAACACTAAAGCTAATCTATTTTGGAAAGAGCTACTCCCCTTAGTTCCCCTTCATGATCCATAAAGGAAAGCTTAGAGCCTCTCATTCTATGAATTTAGGGGTCTTTGTATCTTTCAGCAACACAGATGACCTCATGATGATGTCTTCTTCCTCTGAGGGTCCTAGGGCCCTTCACTAAATGTTATCTCCATTTAGCCACATTCCCTCACAATAGTATAATGTGAAGTGAGTTGTTAGAACCAGCAAAAGGGAACGGATTAGGGTATCAGTTTTTTCAAGCCACAAGAGCCCAAAATGGAGCTGTCAGCATCAGTAAAGAATAGTTGGCCAGGAGCAGTGGCTCACGCCTGTAATCATAGCACTTTGGGAAGCCGAGGCGGGCAGATCACGAGGTCAAGAGATCAAGACCATCCTGACTAACATGGTGAAACCCCGTCTCTACTAAAAATACAATAACAAAATTAGCCGGGCATGGTGGCGGGCGCCTGTAGTCCCAGTTACTCGAGAGGTTGAGGCAGAAGAATGGCGTGAACCCGGGAGGTGGAGCTCGCAGTGAGCCGAGATCACACCACTGCACTCCAGCCTGGGTGACAGAGTGAGACTCCGTCACCAAAAAAAAAAAAAAAAAAAAAAAAAAAATAGTTGTTTTGCTACAAAGAAAAAGATCTTCCTCAAAGCAGATACTAAAGAAATCCAGATAAATGTCTCTAAAGTGTCACCTCTTCAACTAATGACAATCCTCAAGCAAACCCAGACTTATAGTCATTCTCCATGCATTAGGAAAGATTTTCAATGAGGAAGATTCTGAAACTGTGCCATCTTACCAAGAACCCTTCTCTGAAACGCTGAAGGCAGCTCTACAGGATGACATAACTGTGGTTCTGCTTACGGTCATGGAACTGACAGACCTCCCTACAAATCCTTTCAGGAAGAATTATGAATAATAACTACCATTTATTAAGAACTTACCAAGTATCAAGTACTAAATGCTTTATTACATAATACAACAACCCCATGAGATAGGAATTCTTACAACCATTTTACAGACCAGGAAACTGGGTATCAGAGGGTTCAAGTGATGTGTTCAATAAATAAAATGAATAGTCTGCCTGGGATTTGAACCCAAAGCTCTTTGATTCCCAAACTCATGCTATGAATCAGTAAGCCAGGCAACAAAGAAGCCCAAGCGAGTAAGTACAACAGAGTGAGTGAGTGTTGGATAGCACTAGTAGGTAATACTTCACGGAGGAGGTGAGATTTAATCTGTACCAATAAAACTTTGATTAGAAAAGAGGAGGGGAAAACCATTCATGAGCATTCATCTCTTCCATTACTATACAAGTGTCTTTTTAGGTATGGATAGTGTGGTCATTGTCATGTTATACTATTGGCAAGGCTATTTCTCTGTAAGTGAAGGAGCAAGATTTTATCCAAAGGGTAAAATATTGGATCATTTCTTCAATAAACAACTGAATGACAGTTAGGTCCCAGGAATGGTGCAAGGTACTGGGCTTAGGAAACCTTACATTCAAGATACATGCTGTGCAGTGAAGGTTATAAACATTTATGATGCAGCAGGAGTACTGAGGTAGAGATAGACAGAAGATACTTTGGAAACATAAAGAACAACTAATGTGGACTGAAGGATGAGGAAAAGCTTCTTTCTAACATCTTATTTACATCCTTCTTGGTACACTTTGGCTAGAGGGGGTGACACATGGACTGAACATTTGATCAAATAAAGTGTGAGTACAGGAGAATGGAATGGCAAAGATGGGGGAAGGAGGCTCTAGGCAAAGGAAGCTATACCACATTAGGGTACTCCCATGGGATTTTAGTTAACTGTTGCTGGAGTAAATCACTCTAAACCTTAGTGGCTTAAAACAATGATGTATTATTTTTCATGAGTTATAGGCAGATTGGGCAGTTCTATTGGTCCCACTGGGCTCACACCTGGCAGGTGGGTGGGAGATGGGCTATGCTGAGACTACTGGGATAGCTGGGACTCTCTTTCCATGGTCTTTCATTCTGGGTTTTCTCATGTCATGGGGTTGCCAGGGCAGCATTCCAAGAGCAAAGGCCGATGCTATAAGGCCTCTTGAGGTTTAGGCTCCAGAATTTGCACAACATCACTGCATCTGCAATCTATTGATCAAAGTAAGTGCCAAGGCCAGCTCAGAATCAGAGTGGAAAGAGGAGCTGCAAAGAAGTTGTGGCCATATTTAATCTCCCATACATGTCACACCATGTCATCACCTCTGAAACGCTACATTCAAATATCCTACTTTCTAATCCCAGTCACCCATTCTTTCTGCATTTGTATCCGCCTCTTCAAGACTTCCAGTCTCTGATCTCTCCCTCTTCGCAGCTTCTTTCTAACTTTTCTTTTCTGTCAATGCAAGTAGCTGATCTTCTGAGCTCTCCTCTTACCTGACCCCATCATTCCTACCCAGGGGGTGGGGGTGGAGGTTAGACAGGGCTGAAATCACACAATCAGGAAGAAATCACATAAGCTACATAGATTGGCAGACTGGTCTCATCTAGTCTCACACCTCAGCTCTCAACTTTACCTGTCAATGTTTTCACCTGTTCCAGGTCAGTTCTTCTCCATCTAAAGTCAGCCCAAACCACTGCTCTACAATCTCCTTACTCAAGCCTAGGCTCTCATTCTTAGCAGACAGTGCTATCCCCTACTTCACTACTGAGACAAAAGTTATCAGACATGACCTCTGAACTTCCTATTCTCACCTACAGAAGTATCTACTTCACCTTTTCCCTTCAGTCTCAAAAGATGAGGTTTCTCCTTGTCTGATTTAGATCTTAACCCCTCTGCTGTGCCCTTCGCCATAGACCTGCATTTGAATTCAGGGATTCTGAGTTGAAGACATAGAGAGTAAGTAACTGGTGGCAAGAGGGCAGAAACCAAGATACACAGAGAGAAAGAAGCAATAGACAGAAGCCATGAGGCAGGAAGAGTAATTAATAAGCAGCAACCGAGAAGAAGCAGAGGCTCTGAGTCATCCGAAGCAACAAGGCAAACAGAAGTCAAGAGAAGGTGATTGTCAGAGACAGGCCTAGTCAAAACAGAGACAGGCAACACCAAAGTCAGTACAAATGGCAGACACAACAAGAGGGAGCTACAGACCCATGGCCGGGCTGGAAGCTCACTGGCTATGTCACTTCCCAAGCTCCATTCCTGCTTTGTGAGCCCCATTCTGTGGTGTTCCTTGGTCCCTGTGAGGTCTTGATGCACAGGCAAGATTTCTGTTTTTATTATTCTCATAGGTTACGTCTAAAGCCAGAAGAGAAAAAATCTGTTTCCTGCTCAGGGAAAAGTATATTAGAAGAAAATCGTGTGGTTTTTCTATTACTTAGAAAATACAAAGCTCTTCCATAATATAACAGGTTTTCAGGGTCCTCAGAGTCCCCAGATTCTAATATCTATAAGCATCCTTCTTAATATGCTTTGGTTTCTTCCTCTACTCTCAAACCCCAACTATTTTTCCCAAGTGTATACATGGTTACCTCAACAAAGATGAATAAGGTGATATTTATAAAGAAAGATCTTTTCCTTAATAAGCTGTATAAATAACAACAGCCGTAAGAAAGCCCCTAGGAGATACTGAGTCTCAGAACTCCCAAGAGGTTTCCTTCCTTTAACATTAAGTAACAGGAAAGGAAAAATCTTGGCAACAACAGATGGGTGTTCCATCTTCAGGAACAGAACTTTTTATTCCAAACTCTCAATAAGCCAAAACTAATTGATCCATGTAGCTGGTCCAGAACCAAATTGAATTAGGATAGTATTCTCCAGTAGCATAGCCAAAAGCTTAAAGTTAATACTACAAAGAGATACATGGCCTAATGTTTCATACCACCACTTTTATCTTGAAAATTTTTGATGCTACCCATTGTCTACAAAATAAAACTCAAATCTTTACTGTTGTTGATGTCTTATATAATGTGGATCCAATCTACATTTGACATTTCATATCAGGACTTTTTCCATATGTTGGCCCCCTTTCCTGATGTTCTTGCTTTTGGTGACACCATTTCCCCACCAAGAAGGCAATCTTTCCTTCCTCTCTTTGAAACTGGCCCAACTGCCCCATAGAAATAATATTTACAAGTTTTTGAGTAAACATAGAAATTGACCCTCCATCTTAAAACTTGAAACTTACATTTAACTGAGTTCCTTCCTCAGGAAACTGACCCTCAGACAAGTGACTGAAATGTACTAGATCACTGCATCCAGACAATGAGATGTCAGATCCCTCATTCATTGTGATTGCTTCCTTACCCCTCCCTAGTTCCTGTTTACCCGTCTCCTTCAATATGTATACATCCCAATTTTGGTCAGTCTAGAAGATAGATTTGGAACTTTATCTCCCATTCTCTGTGGCTATGGCTATAGTACCTGATTAAAGCCTTCTTCCTTGGCAATACTTGTTGATTCAGTGATTGGCATTCTGTGCACTGAGCAGCAAGACCCAGACCATATCCCTGGCATTTCAGTAACATCTTAAGTTGTGCCCAACCCTCAAGATTCAGCTCAAGTCCACCCGAGCCCTGGTTCTCCAAACTCTTATATTTTCTTCCTTCTCTGAATCTTATAAGGGTATTTGGTTTTCCGCACTTGGGCATTTTTATGCACCACCTTGGTTTTTTTTTTTTTTTTTTTTTTAATGCTCTTTCTGTCTTATGTGTATCCAGTGAGACTGCAAACTCCTTTAGGGCAGGAACAAATAGTCTCTATCCTAAATTGTACTCTTCTTGGCTCAAGAAATGCAGCTGCCTCTGTTAAGTGTTTTCTAATGTAGATGACTTGGATGCCTTAGATGTTCTAAACTTGTATACAAGTTTGTAGAGGACTATCAGAACACTCAATATACAGAAATGTGGCCAACCAAACTAATTTTTCCTGAACTTTGTTCTATTCATTATCACTCCTCTCTCAACCCTCTGCCTCTTCACAGTCTGCCTCCATTCTGCTTATACAGTTGCTTTTTGACTGTCAATCTCCCATATATTATGTAGCTGTTCTCCAGATCCAAGGTATATTAGTTCCACCAATACCAACAGATAACTCTGCCAGTTATTAGTATGGTGCCACTGGGTTTAAGAATAAATGAACTTACCAGTCTTTCTTGTTATATTACTATTACCTAAGATAATGACAAAATAGGTCAATAGATAGTTGACAATTAAGTAAAAATTTGATGAGTCTTCTACATGCTTAAAATCCTTTTTGGCCAGGCACAGTGGCTTATGCCTGTAAATCCGGCACTTTGGGAGAACAAGGTGAGAGGATCCCTTTGGCTTAGGAGTTCAAAACCAGCCTGGGCAACATGGCGAAACCCCTTCTCTACAAAAAAAAAAAAAAAAAAAAAAAAAAAAAAAATTAGCCGGGCATGGTAGCGTGTGCCTGCAGTCCAAGCTACTTTGGAGGCTAAGAGGTGGGAGAATCATTTGAACCCAGGAGGTGGAGGTTGCAGTGAGCCAAGCATGCCACTGCACTCCAGCCTGAGTGACAGAGTGAGACTCTTGTCTCAAAAGAAAAAAAAAGTTAAACAATTTTTGTTTCAAAAATGTTAGTTTTTTGGTTTTTTGTAATCTTTAGTAGATCATTTGATTGGCTATAAAATTTTGTTTAGTAGATAATTTGGCTATAGAATGTTATTTATTTTAAAATTTATTTTTTTTTTTTAAGACAAAGTCTTGCTCTGTAGTCTGAGCTGGAGTGCAGTGGCATGATCATGGCTCAATGTGCCTCAGTCTCCTGGGTCAAATGATCCTCCCACCTCAGCCTCCCAAAGTGCTGGGATTACAGTCATAAGCCACCACAACCAGCTGGCTGTAGAATTTTAAATTCAAATTTTTTTCCCTCAAAATTTTGAAAGAAGTGTGCCATTGTCTACATTTGGTACTAGTTGATTTCTTATTTCTTTATAGATAACATTTTTCCTCCTTTGAAGCTTTCAGCATCTTCTCTTTAATAAGGTGCTTTGAAATTTCATGACGTTGGGTCCAGGTAAAGAAATTTTTAAAAACGATTTAACCTACTTGGCACCTATTAAGTCTTTTCAGTTTGAACACTCATGGTCTTTTCATCTCTGGAAATTTTATTATTTTCTGTCTTGCATTCTGTCCTTATAAAACTCTCATTTTTACTGTTTTCTATCTTTCCCATATTTGCTGTGTCTATGTGGTTTTTTTTTTTTTTTTTTTTTTTTTTCCGTATTTTTAGAGATTTCCTCAGCTTCCAATGAACCTTTCTGGTGGATTATCAAATTTTTAATTTTAATAGAATTCTTTCCTTTTTTTTATTGTTCTTTTATAAAATTTCTGGGGAAAACCCTTTGCTTAACTGCCACTTAAATCACTTTTATTATTACTAATTAGACTTTTTTTCTGAATTATCTCTGCCCCTTCTGAAGTTAGTTTTACTTTTTTAAAATTTTAAATTATTTTTAAAATTTTGAGTAGAGACGGGGTTTTGCCATGTTTCCTAGGCTGCTCTTCAACTCGTGGGCTTAAGCAATCTGCCTGTCTGCCTCCCAAAGTGCTGAGATTATAGACATGAGCCACTGCACCCGGCCAATTTAACTGATTTTTCATTCTAGTCTTCTTGTTTGTCTGCTGGTTTTCATTACATGTCCTGATTGCCTATTTGTATTTAATAACAATGAACGTGAGTTCTGGAAGCTCTGTGTTCTTGTGAAAGTATGAAATGAGCAGTTTAAATTTAATAATTTGAGCGTGAGTTCTGGAAGCTCTGTGTTCTTGTGAAAGTATGAAACCAGCAGTTTAGCGGTAGATTGAACTAGTAGGGAATCAGTAGTCAAGCTAACAGCCTCCCAAATGCCATGATAAGAACAGCTCTAGCTCTCCTTGATAGTTTAATTTCCTAAGAGGAAAGTACTTTCTGTCTTGCCCAGTAGCAGATGCCAGACTGTTTGTTATCTTGTCCAAGTGGGTTGGGAGTCAGAGCCGAGAAGGCTGACTATTGCATATACAGGTCCCCAATTGATCCATCTGTTTTCAGCTCAGCTTCTCTGCTGGATCTCTGTTGTACGTGCCAACTCTGAATTGGGAGCTTTTGTGAAATTTTTCAGGACAATGATTTCCACGTCCACTGCAATCCCTTCCTGGCTCATTCTGGGCTATAGGTTTCTCTACTGTGTGTCATTTATTAACATATTTTCTGCCACTTTTTGTTTTCCAGAGATTGTTCAAATTGCTTATGTTTCTCCACATCTTTGCTATTACAAATATGTTTCTTTTTTGTTTCTAATTTAATGGAAGCTCTCGGGAAAGAGTGAAAAGAAACACATGCATTTGGTGCACCATCTTAAACTGGAAAACAATTAAGTGTATTTAAAAACCCCTAGATGATTCTGATGATCAGTCAAGTTTGGGAGACACTGACCTAAACTCTCTTTTCTTCTCACTTTCCCTTTATTAAGCACTGAGCATTTACTGCTTTCTAACTCCTTGCACTCTATGGCACATTTTTCTTACTAGTTGATAATTCTCATTAGAGCAGGAACATGTCTGATTATTATTTCTGCCTAGCCTACTGCAACTCATCCAACCCCTTGCATGATACAACACACATCTTAGAAGTTCAATAAATTCTCATTGAATGAAAGAATGAACAAATGAATGAATAAGAAATAAGTATTAAAATAAGTAGTTTCTCTAGTTTTTATTCTGACTTTATTTACTTAGATGTTATATTTTTTAAACTAAGACTAGTCAGCTATATGTAGCCATTTGAGATTAATCCCCTTTTAAAATAGATGCAGTGACTCATTTTGACTTTTTAAAGAAACTTTCCAAGAGCCCTATTTCCAGAAACACTTTATAATGTACAAGCTTTCAGCTTGCAAATGGTTTCATTTGAGCCTCATACCAGGAATAACTTGTATGAATCCATAAACATGAATGAGGCTCTTCTTGTAGGATTTTCCTATTTTGGTCCAATGCTTACCTCAAATAGAATCCATTTGGGTGAATTCTGCTGCCATAAACCCATTTAATCTCAAGGCTGCTATTGTAAATAACAGGATTAAAAACAAACATACCTCAGTCATCATTGATTCATATCTCAGACACAGACAATAAAATATGTATCTATTAAAATATATCACCAGGATAAAAATGTTAAAACCATACTCCACTTTTGTCAGTCTTCAAGGTCTTAAATTTTTAATAAAATACATCAGCCTTAGCTTGATGAACTATTTTATAATGAATGCAGGAATAGAAATACTGAAATTTAAAAATAGGAAGAGAAAGAGAGCAAAGCCAGTGGATCTTTTGAAGAATTATTCTAATACCTGGCTTGTGAAACATTTTCTTTACCCCATACATGATTTTAAAATTGAGTTAGTAAAAGCTTTTAGTCATTTCAATTAGTGACTATTTTCTTCTTCAATCAGCAAGTGCTTTTATTATTATTATTTTTTAACCAATTATTCAAGTATTATGGATGGCATTTAAATTAGTGAGGGCTATGGAGATACAATCAGCAAAATTCAGAATGTGAAATTTTCTAAAGGACAAAAGACACAGTTCTTATAACAAAAAAAAAAATTGCTTTCATTACTTGACTGTAAAAAAAATATTCAGGCTGCTCTGGGGAGAATAAATTGTGGAGAGGCAAACGGGGACGTGCAGAGACCTGTTAGGAGGCTATTGCACTACCTATACAAGAGTGATGGTGACTTGGTCCAGGATTTTAGTGGATGAGAAATGGTCAGATTTTAAAACATGTTGAAGTTAGATCAACAGCTTGGACTGTATGTGGTGACTGCAGGAGAAGTAGGTTTCACAAGGAAAAGCAGGAGTTCAGTTTGGAACAAGGTAAGTTTGAGATGTTAATTAAATACCCAGGTGGTAGTCAGCTGCAAATATCAGCCAAGAGTTCATGGGTGAGTTCTGGGTAGGGGATATAAATTTAGTAGTCTTTAGGGTAATGAAATGTTTTAAACTATTAGAATAAATTAGATTATCAAGTGAGACTAGATACAGTAAAGGAGATATCTGTTGTTTCAAAATATTATGGAACAAGCAACCTCAAAATGTAGTGACTTAAAACAATAATCATCTATTCTCATGGATCTGTGGTTGGGTGAGAGTTTGTCAGTCTAGATTGGGCTTTGACTGTGGTGATTTGGTTCTGTTCTACATGTCTCTCATGCTTCCCCTGGAGCTGAGGCAGGACAGGTACTCAAGGAAGTGACCATGTCCTCAGAACACAGCCACCGTGGTGACCTTACAGTCAACATAGGCCCCAGGATTTGCATTGTAGTCCAGCTCGTTCAAACAAAGCTATCTCCAGAAGGGAATTTCCCCTGTAAAGAGCATATGCATTTTGATTTTTACCTGTCTTCAGACTGACCCTCTGCTCATTATAATACTATAAAACACATTCCTGGGTGGAGATTTAAAATGCTAATGAGACACACAATGTATGAATAAGCATGTATGGCTACTGTACATGGGCACCCAGAGGATCACTCATCATGCTTACTAGTAACACCTCTTCCCACATCATTATGAATAATCATGGAAGACTCCCAGAAAGGGAATTCCCTAGTGCCAACCTTTGCTATCTCATCCTTATGAGCAGCCTGCCCTGAACTCTCTCTCTCAGGATATACTGTCTATTCTGCACTTAACTTTCAAAATATTCTTTTTCCTTTGCAATACATTGTTCTATGCTGTGTCTTCTTTGCTGTGTGTCTCTTGTTTAAATTATTATAAGTGAAGAAGACAAGAACTGAGGTGTCAGGTTTGAGCCCAAGCTGAGGTCCAAGGGGAATTGGTAGACAGGTGGCAAGTAGCTGGAAAAATACTCGAGGAATTGTAGGTAGCTGCAACATGGCTTTATTCTTTTTCTGGGCACAAGCCATATGTACAGGACCAGCAGGGTAGTTGTACCTTTTACAGATAATAGTGGCTCCGAGCCAAGCACAAACTCACGTGAGTGGTTATCTAATGCGTCTCACAGAGTGTGGTTTCATAATGTGTGAGGTTGTACACCTATGCTCCAAACCTGCTGAGTCATGCTGCACCAGAAGGCCACTTCAGACTACTCCAGACTAAAGCACAGCTATTTCCCTTACATGCAGTATCACAGCAACCATCAACGGAACCAGTGGACTAGTCCAGGTATGTTTTATTCATGGCAGTGCCAGAGGTACAAGTAAAAGTAGAAACATATAAGGCCTTTAGAGTCTTGGCTCAGAGCTGGTATAGCATCACTTCCTCTTTGTTCAGTTGACCATATATAGCTGAACGCCAAGTCAAGCATCAGCAAAATTATAAGGTGAAGGCATTGATACAGGGAAGGGTGAAAATTTGAGTTCAACAGTGCAATCTTTCATGTGTACAAGGACTAAGTCCTGGCGCATTTTAACTTTAAAAGGTCAAATTTGAATCCTACATCTACCCCACTCCCACTTCTAATCAGGAACCAAATGCAGACTATCCTAGACATAATCTTAACCATTGCTCTTCCTTGACTAAGAAAGTCTGTAGCAAGATGGTCCAACATGCCGAAGTGTGCTATCTGTGGGTCCAAGAAGAAAACAAAACAAAAAACAGCTTGAGAAAGAAAAGGAGACATCTCCACCTGAAACTGGAAAAGTAAAGTTTCATTTCCAGTAGTAGTGTCTGATGAGGCAACTAATGTGAGCACATGACACCATATCAAACAGACACCAGAAGCTCAGCACCAAGCAGTAAGTTCTAATTTTAAATAGACAACAACCAGGAATTTTTTTAAGATGCTAAGATGCACAATATGCATTTTTATTCTGTTTTTTGTTGGGAACAGACTTTATTTTTAACCATGACAACTATTTTGTAAATATATAGTAAAATTGCCAGGCTTTTGAATTTCTTTAGAAGTAAGGACATCAGAGAAACAATTATTTTTAAGGATATAATCTGCTGTTACCAGCATAGGCTACAAGGCTGGAATTTTGGAAAATAATAAATAACATGATACTAGTACCTGTATACTATGTTGTATTTTAAGCTGCTTTTACTGGATCTAGAGATTTTTGGAGCTCAAGGGGCCTCAGAGATGATAATCACCTAATTTTATAGATAAAGTAACAGAGGTCCAGAGAAGTTAACCTGATTCTTTGATCATGAAAGAATTGGATTGTGGCAGAACAAAGGGCTAGTTGTCAGAGGATCTACCCAGACCTCCACTCCATCCATGCCATTATCTCCAGTCATTCCCTTTTACCTCTCTTCCTTTAGTAAGTAATCCAGTAAAAAATGTGATTCACTAAGCAACCAAAGCTCCTGAACATGTTTCCCCAGGTGCCCCTTCTCCACGTCCAGCCTGTATTAGTCCCTTTTCATGCTGCTGATAAAGATATACCCAAAACTGGGAAGAAAAAGAGGTTTAATTGGACTTACAGTTCTACATGACTGGGGATGCCTCAGAATCATGGTAGAAGGCAAAAGACACTTCTTACATAGTGGTGGCAAGAGAAAAATATGGAAGAAGCAAAAGTGGAAACCTCTGATAAGCCCATCAGATATTGTGAGACTTATAAACGATCATGAGAATAGCATGAGAAAGACCGGCCCCTGTGATTCAATTACCTCCCGCTGGGTCCCTCCCACAACACATGGGAATTCTGGGAGATACAATTCAAGTTGAGATTTGAGTGGGAACATAGCCAAACCATATCATTCTGCCCCTAGCTCCTCCAAATCTCATATTCTCACATTTCAAAACCAATCATGCCTTCCCAACAGTCCCCCAAAGTCTTAACTCATTTCAGCATTAACCCAGAAGTCCACAGTCCAAAGTCTCATCTGAGACAAGATAAGTCCCTTCCACCTATGAGGCTGCAAAATCAAAAGAAAGCTAGTTACTTCCTAGATACAATGGGGGTACAGGTAGTGGGTGAATACAGTTGTTCCAAATGAGAAAAGTTGGCCAAAACAAAGGGGTTACAGGCCCCATGCAACTCTGAAATCCAGCAGGGCAATCACATTTTAAAGCTCCAAAATGATCTCCTCTGACTCTAGGTCTCACATCCAGCTCACACTGATGCAAGAGGTGGGTTCCCACGGTCTTGGGTAGCTTCACCCCTGTGGCTTTGTAGGGTACAGCCTGTCATTGAGTGTCTGCAGCTTTTCCAGGTGCATGATGCAAGCTGTCAGTGGATCTACCATTCTGGGGTCTGGAGGACAGTGGCCCTCTTCTCACAGCCCCACTAGGGACTCTGTGTGAGGGCTCTGACACCACATTAATGTTCTGCACTTCCCTAGCAGAGGTTCTTCATGAGGGCCCCACCTCTGCAGCAAACTTTTGCCTGGTCATCCAGGCATTTCCATACATCTGAAATCTAGGTGGAGGTTCCCAAACCTCAATTCTTGATTTCTGTGCCCTTGCAGACTCAATGCCATGTGGAAGATGCCAAGGCTTGGGGCTTTCCCCCTCTGAAGCCACACCCTGAGTTCTACATTGGTTACTTTCAGACATGGCTGGAGCAGCCGGGACACAGGGCACCAAGTCCCTAGGCTGCACACAGCAAAGGGATCTTGGGTCCTGCCCACAAAACCACTTTTTCCTCTTAGGCCTCTATGCCTGTGATGGAAGGGGCTGCCAAGAAGGTCTCTGACATGGCCTGGACACATTTTCTCCGTGGTCTTGGGGATTAACATTAGGCCCCTTGCTACTTATACAAATTTCTGCAGCCGGCTTGAATTTCTCCTTTAAAAATGTGTTTTTATTTTCTACTGCATTGTCAGGCTGCAAATTTTCTGAACTTTTATGCTCTGTTTCCCTTTTAAAATGGAGTACTTTTAATAGCACCCAAGTCATCTTTTGAATGCTTTGCTGCTTAGAAATTTCTTCTGCCACGTACCCTAAATCATCTCTNAATGTGTTTTTATTTTCTACTGCATTGTCAGGCTGCAAATTTTCTGAACTTTTATGCTCTGTTTCCCTTTTAAAATGGAGTACTTTTAATAGCACCCAAGTCATCTTTTGAATGCTTTGCTGCTTAGAAATTTCTTCTGCCACATACCCTAAATCATCTCTCCCAAGTTCAAAGTTCCACAAATCTCTAGGGCAGGGGCAAAATGCTGCCAGTCTCTTTGCTAAAACATAACAAGAGTCACCTTTGCTCCAGTTCCCAACAAGTTCCTCATCTTTATCTGAGACCACCTCAGCCTGGATTTCACTGTCCATATCATTATCAGCATTTTTGTCAAAGCCATTCAACAAGTCACTAGGAGGTTCCAAACTTTTCCTGTCTTCTTCTGAGCCTTCCAAACTGTTCCAACCTCTGCCTGCTACCCAGTTCCAAAGTCGCTTCCACATTTTCAGGTATATTTTCAGCAACGCCCCAGTCTACTGGTACCAATTTACTGTATTAGTCCGTTTTCATGTTGCTGATAAAGACATACCCAAAACTGGGAAGAAAAAGAGATTTAATGGACTCACAATTTCACATGGCTCTGGAGGCCTCAGAATCATGGCAGGAGGCAAAGGCACTCCCTACATGGTGGCAGCAAGAGAAAAATGAGGAAGAAGCAAAAGTGGAAACCCCTGATAAACCCATCAGATCTCGTGAGACTTATTCACTATTACGAGAATAGCATGGGAAAGACCAGACCCCACGATTCAATTACCTTCCCCTGGGTCCCTCGAACAACATGTGGGAATTCTGGAAGATACAATTCAAGTTGAGATTTTGGTGGGGACGCATCCAAACCATATCACAGCCCAATGTAGAAATCCTAAAATAGCCACTTTCTACTCTCAGAAATAATGTTTCTTCACCATTATAGAGAGAATGCTTGTGTTTTCCCAAAATTCATATGTTGAAATCCTTCCTACTAATGTGTATTATGAGGTGGGGTCTTTAGGAGTCAATTAGGATTAGATTAGGTCATGAGGGTAGAGCCCTCATGTATGGGATTAGTGTCTTTATAAGAGTCCTGAGAGAGTTTGCTTCCTCTTTCTCCGCCAGGTAAGAATACAAGAAGCAGTAATTAGCATCCCTCACCAGAATCTCATCATTCTGGCACTCTGATCTCAGGCTGCCAGCATCCACAACTGTAAGCAATAAATTTGCATTGTTCATAAGCCACCCAGTCTATGGCATTTTGTTATAGTAGCTTGAACAGGCTAAGATATTTACCATCACCAGTGTCTAGAGTTTTATGAGCCTTAAAGAACAGGAGGATTTTTTGGTATCCTGTTGTTTCCTTTATTCCCTTTATTTTATCTTTATATGTCTTTCTTTCTTTTATTATTTATTATTATTATTGTTTTTAATTATGCTTTAAGTTCTAGGGTACATGTGCGCAATGTGCAGGTTTGTTACATATGTATACTTGTGCCATGTTGGTGTGTTGCACCCATCAACTCGTCAGCACCCATCAACTCGTCATTTACATCAGGTATAACTCCCAATGCCATCTCTCCCCACCCCCTATAATAGGCCCCGGTGTATGATGTTCCCCTTCCAGAGTCCAAGTGATCTCATTGTTCAATTCCCACCTATGAGTGAGAACATGCGGTGTTTGGTTTTCTGTTCTTGTGATAGTTTGCTGAGAATGATGGTTTCCAGCTGCATCCATGTCCCTACAAAGGACATGAACTCATCCTTTTTTATGGCTGCATAGTATTCCACAGTATATATGTGCCACATTTTCTTAATCCAGTCTGTCACTGATGGATATTTGGGTTGATTCCAAGTCTTTGCTATTGTGAATAGTGCCGCAATAAACATACGTGTGCATGTGTCTTTATAGCAACATGATTTATAATCCTTTGGGTATATACCCAGTAATGGGATGGCTGGGTCAAATGGTGTTTCTAGTTCTAGATCCTTGAGGAATTGCCATACTGTTTTCCACAATGGTTGAACCAGTTTACAACCCCACCAACAGTGTAAAAGTGTTCCTATTTCTCCACATCCTCTCC
>NW_016818934.1:3572814-3575428 GCF_001698545.2 Rhinopithecus bieti | reverse complement strand
CAGTCTGCACCTAGTGGGGGATGTCTCCCAGTTAGGCTACTCAGGGGTCAGGGACCCACTTGAGCAGGCAGTCTGTCCGTTCTCAGATCTCAACCTCCATGCTAGGAGATCCATTGCTCTCTTTAAAGCTGTCAGACAGAGTCATTAACATCTGCAGAGGTTTCTGCTGCTTTTTATTAACTATGCCCTGTCCCCAGAGGTGGAGTCTACAGAGACAGGCAGGCCTCCTTGAGCTGTGGTGGGTTCCACCCAGTTCAAGGTTCCCTGTGGCTTTGTTTACCTACTTAAGCCTCAGCAATGGCAGGCGCCTCTCCCCCAGCCTCGCTGCTGCCTTGCAGTTAGATCTCAGACTGCTGTGCTAGCAATGAGGGAGGCTCCGCGGGGGTCAGACCCTCCAGGCCAGGTGTGGGATATAATCTCCTGGCATGCCGTTTGCTAAGACCCTTGATAAAGGGTAGTCTTAGGGTGGGAGTTACCCGATTTTTCCAGGTGTTGTGTGTCTCAGTTTCCCTTGACTAGGAAAAGGGATTCCCTTCCCCCTTGTGCTTCCCAGGTGAGGGGATGCCTCGCCCTGCTTCAGCTCTCGCTGGTCGGGCTGCACCAGCTGACCAGCACTGATTGTCTGGCACTCCCCAGTGAGATGAACCCAGTACCTCAGTTGAAAATGCAGAAATCACCTGTCTTCTGTGTCTCTCATGCTGGGAGCTGGAGGCTAGAGCTGTTCCTATTCGGCCATCTTGCTCCCAACCCTATCTTTATTTGTCTTTCTCTACCTTACTTGCAGTTAGGGCTACAGTTTGGAGATAGTGTTTGTGCACATCTGTGGGAAATAATACAACTTTTCTTCCCTGGAGGCACAAACTAGTTGGCCTATTTAGGCTTAATATTTTTTGGGAGTTTAATTATTCCTTTCTTTTGGCCAGTGTCTTTTCCAGCAGTAGCAACTTAGGGCCTTCCAAAGTCCTTTCTGGGACTTAATGTGGTGATTTTCCCTTTTAGCGTATTCCGTGAAGTTCAGGAAGTGATTACTTTGCCTACTTGCTCTGAAATAACATCTAAAATTCAACGTGTTCTAACTCAGCCTTTTATTAATGCTGTCAAAGATAAAGCCAGATACTACTTAAACTGGTAAGGACATATTTTAATTAGTAATATACTATTGCAATAGGAAAGGGGTTCTAGCATGAACTGACCTCAGCTTCAATTTGTTCACAGGTGGCAGGGCTGAGTAGCTTGGTACCACAAGCACGTGCCACCACCACTCCTGGGCTCAAGCAATCCTCTCACCTGGGCCTCCCAAAGTGCTTGGATTACATGTGTTAGCTTGGCTGATAGAGTGTTTCAAAGGGAGAATGAAGGAGTAGGGAGGAGGATGAGTGGTGTCTCAGGGAAGTTAAACTTCCAGGATATAAAGCAGGGGAAAAAAATGAAAAGCTGGCTTAGCCTCCCAGGCGACATATTCCTCCCATGCTGGATGCGTCCTACCATTGAACACTGGACTCCAAGTTCTTCAACTTTGGGACTTGGACTGGCTTCCTTGCTCCTCAGCTTGCAGACGGCCTATTGCGGGACCTTGTGTGAGTTAATATCCTATAAACAACAAAGGATTGGTGGGTGCAGTTAGGCCAGCTGTGTCTGTTGACTGCCTTCCCATAGAGACTGGGAGACAGAGGTTCTTAACCTTCCTGATGATTGATTATGTTTTAAAGGAATGGCTTTCAGGTCCTTGAGAAAGATGCTCCTGAGTTGTAGGAGAAACGTGTACATCGCAAAGGGACAGGAGAAGGATTCACAATTGTAAGCCCTCCTGAGTAAATGATCTAAGAAAGGAAGGTTGGGGCCTATTGTAAGGTGTTGGTTAAAACAAACAGTAAATTTTTTGGCAGCCTGAAGCTTTTTCAGTCAAGTAGCAACAGTAGCAATTGAATGCAACAGTGAGCTGTTAGAAACTATGTCAGTATTCAGCAGAACACACTGGCTCATGCCTGTAATCCCAGCAGGGGCCTGGTGGCAGCTCATGCCTGTAATCCCAGCACTGTGGGAGGCTGAGATGGACAGATTATGAAGTCAGGAGATTGAGACCATCCTGGCTAACACGGTGAAACCCTGTCTCCTCTAAAAATACAAAAAATTAGCTGGGTGTGGTGGCACACGCCTGTAGTCCCAGCTACTTGGGAGGCTGAGGCAGAAGAATCGCTTGAACCCAGGAGGCAGAGATTATAGTGAGCTGAGATGGAGCCACTGCCACTGCATTCCAGCCTGGGCAACAGAGCAAGACTTCGTCTCAAAATAAATAAATAAATACAATTAAAAAAAGGAAATATGTTAGTATTCAAGTGTTTTAGTTTTGGGGTAAAGGAGATACACAATATGCATATCATTTGTGTTGAGAATCTGTAGTGTTTTTTGTTTTGTTTTGTTCTGTTTTTTAGACAGGGTCTCGTTTTGTCACCCAAGCTGGAGTGCAGTGGCTCAATCTCAGCTCACTGCAACCTCCATCATCTGGGTGCAAGTGATCCTCCCACCTCAGCCTCCTTGGTAACTGGGACCACAGGTGTACATCACTAAGCCCAGGCATTTTTTTTTTTTTTTTTTTTTTTTTTTTTTTTTTTTT
>NW_016818934.1:3541196-3572605 GCF_001698545.2 Rhinopithecus bieti | reverse complement strand
CCCCCCCCCCCGGGCTATTTTTTTTTTTTTTTTTTTTTTTTTTTTTTGTATTTTTGGTAGAGACAGGATCTGCCATGTTGCCCTACAGGCTGAGAATCTGTAGTTTTTAAGAGGCCAGTATTGAGGTGTGGTCAAGAAGAGGGCTCAGCCTG
Source organism: Rhinopithecus bieti (assembly GCF_001698545.2). Taxonomy (NCBI): domain Eukaryota; kingdom Metazoa; phylum Chordata; class Mammalia; order Primates; family Cercopithecidae; genus Rhinopithecus; species Rhinopithecus bieti. Next base: position 3,572,453 of record NW_016818934.1, on the reverse strand, counting down.
GCGGTATGACACATTCCTGTAATACAGTGTATTAGTCAGGGTTCTCTAGAGGAACAGAACTAATAGGGGATATATATACACAGGGGGAGTTTATTGGGTAGTATTAACTCACATGATCACAAGGTTCCACAAAAGGCCATCTACAAGCTGAGGAGCAAGGACGCCAATCTGAGTCCCAAAGCTGAAGAACTTGAAGTTCAATGTTCAAGGGTAGGAAGCATCCAGCATGGGAGAAAGATATAGGCTGGGAGGCTGAGCCAGTCTACCCTTTTCATGGTTTTTTGCCTACTTTATATCCTGGCCACTCCAGCAGCTGATTAGATGCTGCCCACTTGGATTAAGGGTGGAGCTGCCTTTCCCAGCCCACTGACTCAAATATTAATCTGCTTTGGCAACACCCTCACCTGGGCCTCCCAAAGTGCTTGGATTACATGTGTGAGCTTGGCTGATAGAGTGTTTCAAACACAACCAGGATCAGTACTTTGCATCCTTCAATCCGACCAAGTTGACACTCAGTCTTAACCATCACATACAGCTAAGCAGGAGCCTAAGGCAGGAGGGCTGCTTGAGTCAGGAGTTGAAGGCTGCATTGAGCTATGATGGTGCCACTGCACTCCAGCCTGGGCAACACAGCAAGACCCTGTTTCTCGGAAAAAAAAAAAAAGAGGCTCAGAGGATCTAGGTTGGAGTTTGGTCAAGGAGGGGATGTTTCTCACTGAGTAATTTTAAAAGTTATTTTGTTTTAATATTCTGAAATCTGAAATGGGAATATTAATATCTCCTACATTTCCTAGAAGCATCAAGTGCAGTGCTGAGCAATACAAATATAATGCAAGCCTCACATGTCATTTACAATATCTTCATAGCCACATTTAATAAAAGAATTAAAAATAAACAAGAAATATTAATGTTAGTAATATATTGTATTTACCCCAATATATTCAAAATATTTTCTTTCTTTTCATCTCTCTTTCTTTCTTTTTCCCCCTCTCTCCCTCCCTCCCTCCCTCCCTTCCTTCTTTTTTGAGACAAAGTCTTACTCTGTCACCCAGGCTGGAGTGCAGTGGCATGATCTCGGCTCACTGCAGTCTCCACCTCCCTGCTCAAGCGATTCTCCTGTCTCAGCCTCCTGAGTAGCTGGGATTACAGGCGCCCACCACCACACCCAGCTAATTTTTGTATTTTCAGTAGAGACAGGGTTTCGCCATGTTGGCCAGACTGGTCCCGAACTCTTGACTTCAGGTGATTTGCCCGCCTCGGCCTCCCAAAGTGCTGGAATTACAGGCGTGAGCCACAGTGCCCGACCTCAAAATATTTTCATTTCAACATGTTATCAACATTTAAAAATTATTGGCAGGCCAAGGTGGGTGGATCACGACGTCAGGAGATCAAGACCATCCTGGCTAATACGGTGAAACTCTGTCTCTACTAAAAATACAAAAAAATTAGCCGGGTGTGGTGGCGGGCGCCTATAGTCCCAGCTACTCAGGAGGCTGAGGCAGGAGAATGGCTTGAACCCGGGAGGCGGTGAGCCGAGAGTGAGCCGAGATCGCTCCACTGCACTCCAGCCTGGTCGACAGAGCTAGACTCCATCTCAAAAATATATATATATATATATTGGGATATTCTTCATCCTTGTTCCAGTTCCAAGTGTCTGAAACCCGGTGTGTATTTTGCACCTGCAGCACCGGCCACACGAGAGCATTGATTGCACATCACCGCTCTAGACAAGCAGCAGGACTTGCAGACTTCAGCGAGGGGCGGTTCTTAACCAGATGGAGGCGGGGCTTCCCGGAGAGTTCGTCTTGGGCTTTATCGGCTTCCGTAGGAAGGCGCCAGGCTTGGAGGCGCCACGTCCGTTGCGGCAGCGGGAGAGAGATCGCTTGGACTTCGGGCGGCTCTGGACGGCCATGGCTTTTACCTTGTACTCACTGCTCCAGGCAGCCCTGCTCTGCGTCAACGCCATCGCCGTGCTGCACGAGGAGCGATTCCTCAAGAACAGTGAGTGGGGCCGCGGGGCGCGGGCTGGGGCGGCGGCGGAGTCCCGGGGGTGCGAACCCTAATGGGGCCGCGTGGGGGGACACCACGGGCCGGGACAGACGAACAGCGGAAGGCTCGGCTCGGAGTGGAAGCCGAGTCTTTCCTCTCATCAGGTTTGGGCTCAGTAGCGGCAGAATATTCAACGGACAGCCGCTGTGCAGGGCCCAGGGGGTTGGGGAGGAGGGATACGGAGGTCAGTAAGTGCTGCTACATAAGTGCTTGTGATTACTTCGGGTCAGTAATTTAATTGTAGTTTTCTGTTACTTTTTTTTTTTTTGAGACGGAGTCTCGCTCTGTTGTCCAGGCTGAAGTGAAGTGGCGCGGTCCTGTGACTACTTTCAATAGCCGAAAACCCAGAGTCTGAGTTTTGTTCTAAGAGTTGGGGGTGTGGGGCCGGGCGCGGTGGCTCACGCCTGTAATCCCAGCACTTTGGGAGGCCGAGGCCGGCGGATCATGATGTCAGGAGTTTGGGACCAGCCTGGCAACGTGGTAAAACCCCGTCTCTACTAAAAATACAAAGATTAGCCTTGCGTGGTGGTGAAAATACAAAAGTTAGCCGGGCGGGAGGCTGAGGCAGGAGAATTACTTAAACCTGGGAAGCGGAGGTTGCAGTGAGCCGAGATCGCGCCATTGCACTCCAGCCTAGGCAGTAGAGTGAGACTCCGTCTCAAAAAAACAAAACAAAACAAAACGAGTTGGGGGTGGAGGGGAAGGCGGCATGGCTTATTTTGGAGCATCAGCAGTTCACTAACTGATGGAAGGCAGTAAGTGTTCGTGGGCTTTTAGGAATTATAGGAAGGGAATGCGTTGGAGTTATCAGGACATTCAGCCACTCATGTTCCAAGAGAAGTTTATTCAGATAGCTTGTTGGGTGCATACAGTGTGCCAAAAACTGCTAGAATTTAGAAATTCAAAAATGAAAACACGAGTTATGCCTCCCAGGATCTCACGTTGTGTACCAAGTATGTCCGTTTGAATTACTGAAACGTAAAACCAGGAGCAAGATTGATTCATTTCATTGATTACTTCAGAAGATATTTATTGAGTGCAAAGTATGTGCCAGGCCCATTTATAGTAACTGAAGTTACAGCAGCTACTCTGCCCTTCTGATGGAAGTTAATCTAAATAAAAACTGAACAAGTGACAATAACAAATATAGACAGTATTATGTAAGAAAGAGAAGTACAGGCAGATACTGACTTGTGTATCTGCGAAAGCTTCTTGGAGGAAGAGTGTCTAACCTTAAATCTGATACATGAGTAAACATTAACTCGGTGAAGGTGAAGGGTTGGGAGGAGTTGGAAGGGTGAGGAGAGCTTTAAGTGGTGTAGACCTGGTGTGAAAACTCTGAGGCAGGTGAGAAGAGGGTCTTAAGACACAGACGACCAGATTTGTGTTATTTGCAAGATCCTTCTGGCTACAATACGGTGGAAGGATTGGAAGGGAAAGCAGTGGATGTGGGAAGACCAATTCTTTTTTTTGGAGACAGAGTCTCATTCTGTCCCCCAGGCTGGAGTGCAGTGGTGCGATCTCAGCTCACTGCATCTTTCATCTCCCAGGTTCAAGCGATTCTCCTGCCTCACCCTCCTGAGTGGCTGGGATTACAGGCATCTGCCACCACGCCTGGCTAGTTTTTGTATTTTTGGTAGAGATGGGTTTCACCATGTTGGTCAGGCTGGTCTCGAGCTCCTGACCTCGTGATCTGCCCACCTTGGCCTCCCAAGGAAGAGCCATTCTAAATAGGGCAAGTAGGCACAAGTGGGTATAATAATAATAATGATAACTAATACTTATGTAGCACTTACGTGCAGGATCTGTATCAAGTGCTTTATGTATATTAACTGGTGTAGCCTTCACAGCAACTCTATGAGATAGTTTCTGTTTTCATCCCCATTTTCCAATGGGAAACTAGAAGCACAAAGAGAGTAGGTGGCCTTTCTAAGAACACACAGGTAGAAAGTAGAAAGTGGTGGAGCTAGGATTCAAACTTCATCTTCCAGAGTTCATCTCTTCACTGCTATACAGAAAAGTAGAAGGGATCAAGTTGGGGGTTGAATTGTGTCCCTCAAAAAGATGTGTTGAAGTCCCAACCCTTGATACCTATGAAGACGACCTTGTTTGGAAACAGGATCTTTGCATATGTAATCAAGTTAAAATGAGATCATACTGGGTTAGGTTGGGCCCTAGATCCAATGACTGGTGCCCTTATAAGAAAAGAGAGATTTGGAGACACACAGATGCACACACAGAAGACCATGTGACAACTGAGGCAGAGATTGGAGTGATGCATGTATAAGACAAGGTATACCAAGGATTTCCAGCAACTACTGGATGTTAAGAGAGAGTCATGGATGAGATTCTCACTCAGAGCCCCCAAAGGAACCAACCCTGCTTATGCCTTGATTTCAGACTTTTAGCCTCCAAAATTGTGAGAAAATTTCTGTTAAGCCACCCAGTTTGTGCTGCTTTGTTATTGCAGCCCTAGGAATCTTACATAGATCAGAAGATATTTTTAAAGTAGAGGCTGGGCGTGGTGGTTCACGCCTAGCACTTTAGGAGGCCAAGGTGGGTGGATCACTTGAGGTCATGAGTTTGACACCACCCTGTACAACATGGTGAAACCCTGTCTCTACTAAAAATACAGAAATTAGCAGGGTGTGGTGGTGGGTGCCTGTAATCCCAGCTACTTGGGAGGCTTAAGCAGGAGAATTACTTGCCTGGGAGGCAGAGGTTGCATTGAGCTGAGATCGCGCCACTGCACTCCAACCTGGGTGACAGAGCAAGACTGTGTCTCAAAAAAAGGGAAAAAAAAGTAGAAAAGGCAGAATTTACTGTTGGACTTTGGGAATAAGAGTGGATGAAGTCAAAGATCTCTTGGCCCTCTGGGTTAAGCCACTGAGTGAGGGTAGTACCTTTACTGAGTTAGACAGTATTGGAGGAAAATTTGGGGTGATAGTGCTAGGTAAGGAGGTGAAGATATAATGAAATACATTTTAGTCATGCTCAGTTTGAGATTTCTATGAGATATGCAAGTGGAGATGTAAAATAGCCAGTTGGATTTAAGTCCATAGAAGAACAGCACAAATTAGGGTGGAGATTGAAATTTGAATTTGTCAAGCATAGGTAATAAATGAAGTCATATGAGAAGATGAAATTACCAAAGAAAAGGGTAGAGTACAAAAAGAATTGGTGCCCCAGACAGCCCTAGAATCTCCTCTAATTTTAATTTAATGTTTAGGTAGAGATGGAAGAACTGACAGAAGAACTTGACAAATGAGCAAAACAGAGATGGAAAAACCTAGACAGTGGGACTTCACCAGAATCAGGGAGTGTTTGAAGAGATACTGCAACAATGGATTGTTACTGAGAAGCTTAGTATAGTAGTCCCCCCTCATCTGTGGTTTGGCTTTCCGCAGTTTCGGTTGTTGTCACCTGCCATCTGAAAGTACTGATTGGAAAATTGCAGAAATAAGCAATTCATGTTCTGAATTGCAAGCTGTTCTGAGTAGCCTGATGAAATCCTGTATCATGAGGACGTGAATCTTCCCTTTGTCCAGCGTACGCACACCATATATGCTACCCACCCGTTAGTCACTTGGTTATCAGATGGAAAAAACATACTTCTTATAGGGTCGGGTGCTATCTTCTGTTTCAGGCATCTACTGTGGAGTCTTGAAGTGTATCTCCAAGATTAAGGAGGGGACTACTGTAAGTTAAGAACTGAAAAGAGTCCTACTGATTTAGGGTAATTGAAGTCATTGGTGATTTTACAAGAGCAATTACAGCAGTGGGTAAAATCTAGATTGGAATGGGTTGGGAACTGAGTAGAAAGTTATAAAATGGAGACAGTAAGATTATCCAATGTTATCTTTAAATTGGAGGAAAAGAAGAAAAGGTGGCTTGAAAGGATATGGGGATGTGTTTTATGGTGGTGGTTTTGTTTGTTTTTAGAGCTTGAGGTATCTCAGCAGTGACAATGAAAACTAGCCCTGTCTCTTCAACAAGTCAGCTCTATGAAGAGAGTGGAGGAGGGGATGATCAGTGAGGCATATAAACACAGTGTTTTCTAAGAAAGACCAAAAAAGAAGGCCCAGCACAGTGGCTCAAGCCTGTAATCCCAGCACACTGGGAGGCTGAGGTGGGCGGATCACTTGAGGTCAGGGGTTCAAGACCAGCCTGGCCAACATGGAGAAACCCCGTCTCTACTAAAAATACAAAAAATTAGCTGGAAATGGTGGTACGTGCCTGTAATCCCAGCTACTGGGGAGGCTGAGGCAGGAGAATCGCTTGGATGACGGAGTGAGACCCTGTCTCAAAAAAAAAAAAAAAAAAAGAGAGAGAGATGTCAGTCTGCTAAATCTCAGAACAGTAAGAGTCTCTGTCATTTGAGCCACAACCTGCTCTTGCAGCCTCCACAAAAAAAAGCAAAAGGAAGGAAATCATAAAGATTACAGTGAAAGTTAATGAAGTACGTAGTAGAAAAATATTAGAATTAAGAAAACCAAAAGCTGATTCCTTGACAAAATTGACAAGTCTTTAGCTAGACTGACTAGACTCAACTGGGAAATCCGAACAGACCTATAACATATAAAGAGATATAATTAATGATTTAAAAGCTTCTCACAAAGTCAAGCCTTCAGCGTTGCATTCAACCAAACATTTAAAGAAGACTTAATACCAATTTCTCACAAACTCTTCCAAAAGATAGAGGGGATAGAACACTTTTCAATTCATGCCATGAAGTCAGTATTAACCTAATATGAAAACCAGACAGAGACATCACAAGAAAAGAGACTGTAGACCTATATCTCTTTTGAATATAGCTGCAAAAATTCTCAACGAAATACTGGCAGACTAAATCTAGCAACCTATAAAAGGGATTATATACCATGAACAAGTAGGATTTGATTTATCTTGGGAGTATAGGGTTGGTTTAACATTTGAAAATCAGTTATGTAATACATGATATTAATAAAAATCACACAGTCGTCAGAAAAGATGCAGAAAGGCATTTGACAAAATTCAGTACCCTTTCATGATTAAAAAAAAAAAAAAACAAACTAGCAATAGGGGTGAACTTTCTTAATCTGATAAGGGGCATGTATGGAAATTCCTTAGTTAACATCATACTTAATGCTGGAACACTAAATTCTTTCCCTGATGTGGAATAAGACAAGGATGTCCTCTCTTGCCATTTTTATTTAACATCATAATGGGGATTCTAACCAGGGCAGTTAGACAAGAAAAAAGACATCTAGATTATGAGGTTGAAAAAATAAAACTCTGTTTATTGATGACATAATTTTGTATGTATAGAAAATCCTAAAGAGTCCACTACAAGGCTATTAAGACAAATGAATGAATTTAATAAGATTGCAGAATGTAGGAAGAATGTGTAAAATCAATTGTTTTTCTGTGCACAATGAACAATTGTAAATGAAGTTAGGGAGATAATTTTATTTACAACATTAAGGATGAAATACTTAGGAATGAGTTTAACAGAAGTGCAAGTTTCATGCTATGAGAACTATAAGGCATTGTTGAAAGAAAGAAGATTAAAGATCTTTTTAAAGATAGAGACTTCCCATGTTCACAGATCAGAATACTTAATATTATTAAGATGACAGTACTTAATATTGATTTATAGGTTTAATGTGGTGTCTCAAAATCCCAGTTAGCTTTTTTGAAGAAACTGATGAGTTGATTCTAGAGGAAATGCAAGGAATCCAGAATAGTCAAGACAATCTTGAAAGAGAAAAACAAAATTGGAGTTGTGCTTTCCAATTTTAAAACTTATTGCAAAGGTCCGGTAATCAAAACAGGATGATACTGGCAGAAGGGTAGACGTAGATCAATGAAATATAATTTAAAGTCCATTTAAAAATCCTTACATTTGTATCAATTGATTTTCAATAACGGTGCCAAATAACCTTTTCAACAAATAGTTCTTTAACAACTGAATAGCCATATTAAAAAAAAAGTAAAGTTGGACTCCTACACTCACACCATCTTCAAAAATTAACTCATAATCATAGACTTACAAACTGTAAGATAAAAAGCTATACAACTCTTAGAAGAACATACAGACAAAAAACTATGTGACTTCTTGTTGGGTAAAACCATCTCAGATACAACACCAGAAGCACAAGTGCCAAAGAAAAATAGATAAATTGGATTTCATCAAAATTTTAAAAATTTCATGCTTTAAAAGACAACCACAGACTGGGATAAAATATTTACAACTCATGTATCTGATGAGTGACTTCTATCCATAATATATAAAGAACTATTGGAACTAAATAATAAAAGATAAATAACCCAATTAAAACATTTATGAAGGAACTGAATATAATTTTTTTCCAAAGAACATAAGCAAATGATCAATATGCACATGAATAGTCAGCATTATTAATCATTAGAGAAGTGCAAACTGAAACCATAATGAGATACCACTTCACACCAACCTTTTTATTATGGCTATAATAAAAAGGTTAAATAATAACAAGTGTGGGTGAGGTTGTGAAGAAGTTGGAACTGTCACATATTGTTAAAGAGAATGTAAAATGGTTCAGCCACTTCGGGAAACAGTCTGGCTGTTCCTCAAAATGTTAAACATAGTTACTGTATGACACAGTGATTCTACTCCTAGGTGTACCAAGAGTATTGAAAACAAACATGGAATGTTCAAAATAGCATTATTCATAATAGACAAAAAATGGAAACAACCCAGATGTCCATCAGCTGGTGAATAGATGACTAGCTGTGGTATATCCATAATGTAGAATACTATTTGGCAAAAAACTAACAAAGTATTATTACATGCCACAATATGGATGAACCTTGAATCATTATAGAAAGTGAAAGAAGCTAGTCATAAAAGACCACATATCATATAATACTGTTTATAAGAAAGATCACATAGCATATGATACTCTTTATGTTAGGCAATTTTATGTAGACAGAAAGTAGATTAGTGGTTGCTTGGTGCTGGAGGGCCTGATGGGGTGGGAAGTGGTTGTCAGTGTGTACGGGGTTTCTTTTGGGGTGGTAAAACTATTCTAAAATTGAATGTGGTGATAGTTGCAGAACTCTGAGTGTACTTCAAATCATTGGATTATATGTATGAATTGTAAGGTATGTGAAATACATCTCCAAAAAGCTGGGGGTCTTTGTTTGTTTCTTGAATTATACATTCTTACCTGAAAATAGGAAGTTTTGATAAGGTTATAGAACAGTGTGAACTCTCATACTCTGCTGATGGAAGTATAAGTTGGTACAACCACTTTGAAAAACTTTTTGGCAGAAGTAACTAAAGCTCATCATACACATCTTCTATGATCCTACAGTTTCACTCTTATACAAATGCTCATAAATATGTGCACCAAAAGACATGTATGAGAATGTTCATAGCAGCATAATCATAATGAAAACTAGAAATGGTAGAATGACTAAATTGTATTCATATAATGGAATGCTGCATAACAATGAAAAATAATGAATTGTCCTACAAAGCAATATGGATGACTCTGACACAATTTTAGCAAAAGACAGACACAAAAGAATATATATTGGATAATTTCTTTACATAAAGTTTAAAAATGGACATAACTAATCTATAGTGCTATTTTCCTTCATGGTTTTGAAATCTAATGAGCTTTTAATACTCACTAATGCTACAGGCTGAGTAATGTTCATTTCATATTGTTATATTTAATAACCAAGTCTTTGATTATACTACCCTTAGGTGAAACTTAAGGGATTTTTTTTTTTTTGTCTTCTTTATTTTTTTCTTTTGAAATGGAGTCTCACTCTGTGGCCCAGGCTGGAGTGCAGTGGCGTGATCTCTGCTCACTACAACCTCTGCCTCCCGGGTTCAAGCAATTCTGCCTCAGCCTCCCAAGTAGCTGGGATTACAGGCACCCACTACCACGCCTAACTAAAAATATATTTTTTTTTTTTGAGATGGAATCTCGCTGTGTTGCCCAGACTGAAGTGCAGTGGCACAATCCCGGCTCACTGCAACCTTCCCCTCACAGGTTCAAGTGATTCTTCTGCTTCAGCCTCCTGAGTAGCTGGGACTACAGGTGCTACCGCTACCACGCCTGACTCATTTTTGTATTTTTAGTAGAGACCGTGTTTCACCATGTTGGCCAGGCTGGTCTCGAACTCCTGACCTCAGGTGATCCACCTGCCACAGCCTCCCAAAGTGCTGGGATTACAGGTGTGAGCCACCACGCCCAACTGGGATATGTTTTAGAACACCTGCAATGTGTCCAACATTGTTTCAGACATTTTGGGTTTATAAGAAAAAAACTTGGTTCTTGCCTTCAAGGAATGTAATTTATTTAAATAAACTATATGAGCTAATTGGAGAATAATAAGTGACAGTTAACTTCACATTATTGATTGGGGTTAATAGAAAATATACTGTAATTCCATTCTGTCTCCACAGCTAATTTAGGAAAGCATAGATTGTATGTCCGTAGCATCTCAGATTTTGTAGAATGATCTCAGTTTTGTATATTTAAAGCCATTGTTCCAATAAACCAGTAATTCTCACTTGAAAGTTTATTTCAGAGTTATTAAAAGGGCATTTAAAAAATATAATGCCCAAACCCTATTGTAGATCTGTATTCAAATTTTAAAAGTGAAGTTCAGTAGTATGTATTTTCCAAAATTTCTGCAGGTGATTGAGATTTGTGCCCCTACATTAAAAACTCCTGGTACAGGGGGCCAGGTGTGTTGGCTCATGCCTGTAATCCCAGCACTTTGGGAGGCTGAGGCGGGCAGATCATCTGAGGTCAGGAGTTCAAGACCAGCCTGGCCAACATGGTGAAACACGGTCTCTACTGAAGTAAAAAAATTAGCCGGGTGTGGTGATGCTCTGCCTGTAATCCCAGCTGCTTGGAAGGCTGAGGCAAGAGAATGGCTTGAGCCCAGGAGACAGAGGTTGCAGTGAGCTCACACTGTACCACTGCACTCCAGCCTGGGTGACAGAGTGAAACTCCGTCTCAAAAAAAAACAAAAAACAAAACAAAACAAAAAACTACTGCTAGAAACTGTTAGAATGGCCCAGATATATTAATACTTTGCCCTCTAGAACTTTGTCTTCCACACTTTGTCTTCTCTACAGAGGTAGCATATAAATATTTTGCCTGAGCATGTATTTTGAATGTGATCCCCAAACTAAGGGGGGAAAACACTACATTGGCTCGTCTAAGTGAATAAGCTGTTGTTTAAAAATATCTAAATATGTTTTAAAATAGAAGTTTAAAATATTTTAAATACTTATTAAATATTGTTTATATAGTTGCTTTCTTATTGCCTAGGTTTTTTATTTTATTTGTTTTTAATTTGGGTTTTTAGATAAGCAAGCATAGATTTTTGTAGCAAACTCCTTACTGGTCATCCTGCCTCCAGTTTCGCTTCTCAGGTGAAGCTGAGCATATTCTTCAATGGTTTGAAATTTTTCAGTTCTTCGGTATCTGTAGCCTTCAATATAAACTTCAACACTCTCATGTGATTTCAAGCCTACCGTAATGTGTCCCTTCCTCCTTCTCCTTCTCTTTTATCCTTCCCCAGTATTTGTCCTATGTACCATTTTTACCACTGCTGAGCCTTTACTCATTGTGACCTTTAACCCTTTTAAGTGGCTAACTCCTCAGCCTGTCAGTTAAGACCTACCTCTGTCATTGCCCTTTCCCTCAAACCATCTGTGACCCATCTCCATGGATCATAGCATCACTGTAGTTTCTTTTCTGTCTCCTCCAGCAGACTGAGAAGGATCCTCTTATCTTTACAGTTCTGTCAGTGAATATTTTCTAAATAATTAAATAACTTTATCGTTATCATATTCTTGCAATTCCTGATGCAAGTGTATTCTTATAAATAATTTAGCAGTATTTTGACAGTAATACAGGGAATATGTTGTTTCTCCCAGTGTTCCACAATGATGTTAATTTTCTTTTAGTACAAGAAAAAAAAAATGCCACATAGTGAAGTGGATTTTGATACCTGCAAAAAATTGTTCACTAGAGTTTTTGTTTGCTTTATCCAGTATCAATTTGACAGTCTAGTACTAGGTATACGTTATGAACACCACAATAGAAACATCCCTCACATAAATCAGTGTATTAGTCAGCTCAGGCTGCCATAACAAAACACTATAGACTGGGTAGCTTAAACAATTTTCTCACAGTTCTGGAGCCTGGAAGTCCAGGATCAGGGTACTGGCATGGCTTGGTTCTGGTGAGGGCCCTCTTTCTGGCTTGCAGACGGCCAGGCTTCAGGCCATAGCAAACAGTTAAAATACCACACGCTATTACTTGATTCAGGGTTTATTAATAAATGATGGCTCCAGACCAATATATTATTTTAGATTTTAAAATAGTGAGTGAGCTATTGTTGAATTTTATCAGGGATTAAATGGAAATTATATAGAACTAAGAAAAAGTAGTATACCAGATAATTTACTTCTGCATGTATCATTTTTTTTTTTTCTCCGATACAGAGTCTTGTTCTGTCACCCAGGCTGGAGTGCGGTGGCGCTATCTCAGTTCACTGCAACCTCCATCTCCTGGGTTCAAGCAATTCTCATGCCTCAGCCTCCCAGGTAGCTGAGATTACAGGCACACGCTACCATGCCCAGATAATTTTTGTAGTTTTAGTAGAGGTGTTTTTTTGCCATGTTGGCTAGGCTGGTCTTGAACTTCTGGCCTCAAATGATCTGGCCACCTTGGCCTCCCTAAGTGCTGAGATTACAGGCATGAGCCATCACACCCAGCCACCATTGATCTTTTTGATAAAGGTCATTTTCAAAAACTTACATTAGCAGAGTTCTTTGTGTAGTTTATTAGGCACTTTCATGTTTATGATACCATTTGATCACATGTAAACTTGGTGACATTGACAAAGAAAATCACTTTCATTTTCTTTTATAGATATGGAAATTGATCTCAGAGAGGCTGAGATCTGCTCAGGCTCAGCAAGCTCTCAGAACTGTTACTAGTACTTTTTCTTCAAAATATGTGTGCCAAGAGTTTTTGGCTGAGCCTGGATGGATTGCCATTTTGTGTGTGACTTTTTTGAAGTCTGGACAGCAGAAGAACGTGTTTGGTGGTTGCAGTTAGTAACTTTTTCTATTCAACTTTATTTCTGAAATTAAGGCAGCAATTACTGCTAACTGGTCTTATCATTTATTCTCTGCCAGGTCCTCTAGCTGTGGAAGTGACAAGAAAGCCAGATAATTAAATCTGTCTTTTTTTTTTTTTGGAAAGAGGGTCTCTGTCACCCAGGCTGGTGTGCAGTAGCATGATCACAGCTCACTGCAGCCTTGGCCTCCCAGGCACAAGCAGTGCTCCCACCTCAGCCTCCTGAGTAGCTGGGACTACAGGAGCATAACACCACACCCAGCTAACTTTTTTACTTTTTGTCAGGCTGGTCTCAAACTCCTGGGCTCAAGCAGTCTTCCCACCTCAACTTCCCAGAGTGCTGGAATTGTAGGTGTGAACCACCACACCTGGCCAAATCTTTCTCTTGAAAACAAAAACAAACAAACAAAAAAAGAAAAACAGCAATGCTCCTTAAAGCTTTGGCTGGGTTCCTGAGAAAAACAACTGAGACTCCCTATGTAGCAGTTGGAGGATAAACTATTTGTTCTAGTAAAAGATAATCCCTGGCCCCTGATCTTTTACTTGTCACATTTGTATTCGTATGTGGAATATCTAGACTAATGACTTACTGTCTCCATGCGGAAATTCTCCATCCATTTTTTTTTTTCATTCTGGTGGCATAAGAATAGAGACTGGGCTGCAATTAACTGAGAACTTACTATATGTTTAAATTACTTCAGTGGTGATGCTTTAATTATGTTAATTCCAGTATTGTAGAGTTTTATCTTGTTTTGTTGAAGAGCAGTTTTTTTTTTTTTCTGGGAGTCACTCATCTCACATGTAAAAAAATATGTTTAAGCAATTTTTTGGAACGGATCTAAAAGAAAAAAGATTGCTGGGAAGTATGGTTTCCAATAAAAATTGAGTGCATAATCCATATAGTACTTAAGACAAATCCTTTTTGCCATATGTGAAATTGGATGGAAAGGATTGATAATTTTACCGATGATACATTTTAAAACAAGTAAAGAAAATGAAACTATCAATACCATGTAAAGGTGGTTTTAAAACACAATTTTGAATAACATGATGCCACAGAACTCATCCCAGCCCTCAGGATGTTCATGCTGTGGGGAGAAAGACCTAACTGCAGAGGGCTTTCTTTTTAAATTTTTTTACTTTTATCAAAGCAATATGTGTATGGCTTTCAAAGTCAAAAAGCTCGTCAGTTTATAAAGAAAGAAGCCATTTGCCTCATTCCTCCTTGACCTGAGCCCCACTCCTTAGAAGCAGACTATTGACTTATGCTATGGAAGGGTTTCACACAATTATACCACCAGCAGCACACTCAGGCTTGAGTGAGCACAAGCATACTAGTCCTCCCTTATTTACAGTTTCGCTTTCCACAGTTTCAGTTACACGCAGTCAATCACAGTCTGAAAATACTGAAATGGGAAATTCCAGAAATAAGTAATTTATACATTTTAAATTGTGGGCTGTTATGAGTAGCATGATGAAGTCTTGCACCATCCTGTTCCATTCTACCTGGGACGTGAGTTACTCATTTGTCCAGCGTCTCCATGCTGTGTATGCTGCCTGCCTCAGCTACCTGTTAGTCACTTAGCAGTCATCTTGGTTATCAGAGTAAATGTTATAATATCACAGTGCTTATGTTCAAGTAACCCTTATTTTACTTAATAATGACCCTAAGGTGTAAGAGCGGTGATGTTGGCATATTGTTATAATTACTCTATTTTATTATTAGTTACTGTTGTTGATCTCTTACTATGCCTAATTTATAAATTAAACGTTACCAGAGGTGTGTATATATAGGAAAAAATATATAGTATATTTAGGGTTTGGTACTATCCGTGGTTTCAGGCATCCCCTGGGGATCTTGGAATATATGTCCCATAGATAAGGGGGGATTACTGTACACATAATACTCTTCCATCTCTCCCTTCTCCAACCAATTATTGGTTATATCAGCATTCCATATTTACTATTACTATGAATAGTGCTCATAGCTGAATGGTAAAAAAATATGACTTTTATTCTTATAGTTGATTTGTGATTTAGTTATAGCATTCTAGATTGAAACTAATTTTTCTGCAGTTTTGAAGACATTGTACCTTTTAATTTTCTCATTCATTGGACTGTTTTCTGATTGAACCCTTTTGGCTAAAAAGGCTCATGTTCTTCATTTTGGGGATATTTTCTCTTAATATTTCTTCAATAATTGCTTATTTTTTCTTGTCTCTTTTTGGAACTGATTATTTTGACAGATTTATACTCCAGTTTTCTTTTTTCTTTAATTGTGTTTGGTAGGTTTTCTTAATTTCATCTTGCAACCACTTTTTTTGAACTTTTAATTCTAATGTAGCAATAGCTGCTTGATCCCTGGATGGGATCTGTTCTTATGGTATTCTGTTTTTGTTTCATAGCTACAATGGCTTTTGTCTAAGGATGTTCATTTAAAACATGCATTTTTCTACTTCTTGCATCTTCTCTTCCTTAGAGTCTCCATTTCTGTTTGATATGTCTTTCCATATTAAGAATTGTTCTCTCTTGACTATTCGTGTAATTGTAAGGGACTGAGAAGCTCTTTGGAAATTCCATGTGTGTGGTCAGGGCTTGTTTACTGGTGGGTTTCAGTATTAAGTGAATGAAGAAATTGGCTATTTCATTGAGGTGAGGCCCCCAAATGTCAGTATTGGGAGGAAGTCTTTCTTCCTGGACAACTGGCCAATTTCCAGAGTAATTTTCCTAATAGGTCCGTGGCCTGGGGGTTGGGGACCCCTACATTACTCTCACGGACCTATTAGGAACTGGGCCACTCAGCAGGAGGTGAGTGGCAGGCAAATGAGCTAAGCTTCTTCTGTATTTACAGCCATGCCCCATGGCTCACATTAGTGCCATCACCACCACCCCCCAGCCCCTGTCTGTGGAAAAACTGTCTTCCACGAAACCGGTCCCTGGTGCCACAAAGGTTGGGGACCGCTGGAGTAATTGACTGCGAATAGGAATACTTGGAGGGGTGTGGTAGGATATAAAACTAGAATGTCAGTTTAAGGAGTTTGGTTCTTATTATGCCTTAGTCTGTTTCTAAGGAATGGGGCTCAGGTCAAGGAGGAATGAGGCAAATGGCTTCTTTCTTTCTTTTAAACGGAAGAGCTTTTGACTTTGAAAGCCGTACACATATTGCTTTGACAAAAGTAAACAAATTGAAAAAGAAAGCCCTCTGCAATTAGGTCTTCCTCCCCTCAGGCACTAATAGGACTAGGGCCTGAGCTCTGCCTCCTGTTAGGTCAGTGGTGGCATTAGATTCTCACAGGAACATGAACCCTGTTGTGAACTGTGCATGCGAGGGATCTATGTTGTGTACTCCTTGTAAGAATCTAATGCCTGATGATCTATCAGTATCTCCCATCATCCCCAGACGGGGCCGTCTAGTTGCAGAAAAACGAACTCAGGGCTCCCACTGATTCTACATTATGGTGAGTTGTATAATTATTACAGTATGTATTACAATGTAATGATAATAGAAATAAAGTACACAATAAATATAATATTCTGGAATCATCCTGAAACCACCACCACCCCCCAGCCCCTGTCTGTGGAAAAACTGTCTTCCACGAAACCGGTCCCTGGTGCCACAAAGGTTGGGGACCACTGGAGTAGTTGACTGCGAATAGGAATACTTGGAGGGGTGTGGTAGGATATAAAACGAGAATGTCAGTTTAAGGGGTTTGGTTCTTATTCAGTAGGCAATGGGAATCGAGGTAGCAAGATATAAACCTTTAAGGGAGAAAACTCACAAGGGTTGAGATATCAAGATTACAGGGGTATCTATTGAAAGAGTCTTGCAAGAGATAGCAAAGGCTGCGATAGTGACAACTGTGATGGTAGTTGTACTATGGGAATTCAAAAAAGAACAAAACCCCTGTGGACTGGAAGGACTATAAGCAGAACTTGAGCTAGGTTCTGTGAAGAGTGAGTAGGAGTCAACAACAACCCTGTTGTAAACTTGAATTTTAAATTAGTTTTATACCACAACATATCTCAGTGACAAAAAAAGCAAACAACTATTATTTAGCATTTTATTTCAACCGAATAAAAGTTGATTAAAAGTGAAGTCTTATTTCCTGATATTTGAGTCTTGCAGGTATATATATTCTAAAAAACTGTTCTCTTCAAGTTTAAGGGTTAGCATGTCAGGAATTGATTAAGCCCTGTAGTCATAGGAGATAGGGAAAAGTGGACCTGAAATGAGGACAAGAAAAGGACAAATTGCAGAAATGAGAACATGTAAGTCTTCAAAAGAATGTGTCGCACAATATAAAAAGAATTAGTGCATAAGGGTAAAGAAGTAATGATTTGTAGTATCATAGGAAAATGAGAAAAGAATGTAAAAGACTCACTTATAGAGAATAAGAGGGGTAGTGGGCTAAATTCCTCAACTCAAAATTAATAAATGAAGAGGAATGATAAGGAAAAAGGTAAAAAAAGATATGTCCTGCTGGCAGGCTAGAACATGTTTTGGAAGCCTAACCAAGCTATTACAGGTTTGGATCATAATCCCAAAAGTCCTGGATGCCATAATTCCTAATGTCTCAAATCCCAAAAGATTGAAATCCTGAATGTTGAAATCTTGAAAGCTGAATTTTGGGGAAGGGATTAGTGTGTTTTAGGAATATAAACAGGATAGTTATATCAGGTTAGGTGCATCATGTTAGGCGGAACTATTACCATGTTCTTGTCTTTATTTGCATTTGGTGGGAAATTCAGGTGAGTGGATTGGCTACCAGATGCTACAGTGGTGAAAACTTAAGTTTAAAAATGCATCATTTGCCTGTGTTAGCATTCCTTCCAGCTGATGGCATTCCAGGAGCTTTTAATGAGTTGAACCCACATTTGCCTGAAGAAGCCAGCGAAGTTACTGACTGGTTCAAAAATAGTTATGTGCATAGTAGGGTAAGAAGACACTGATGCAGCAGTATTGCTTTTGATCACCAGTGTTGCTTCCACCAAATTTGTGATCTCTGTATAAGTGGATGTGAAATGGATTGCTGGGTACCCAAAACAACATAGAAGCATGGCACAGAGGATGAGAACTTTTATTTATTTTTTATTTTATTTATTTATTTATTTATTTTTTGAGATGGAGTTTCTCTCTTGTTGCCCAGGCTAGAGTGCGATGGTGCGATCTTGGCTCACCGCAACCTCCACCTCCTGGGTTCAAGCAATTCTCCTGCCTCAGCCTCCTGAGTAGCTCGGATTACAGGCATACCCCACCAAGCCCAGCTAATTTTGTATTTTTAGTAGAGATGGGGGTTTCTCCATGTTGGCCAGGCTAGTCTCGAACTCCCGACCTCAGGTGATCCACCCGCCTCGGCCTCCCAAAGAGCTGGCATTAGAGGTGTGAGTCACCGCGCCCGGCTGATGATGGGAACTTTTAATAGGGAAAGCTCATGTTGATGTATATCAAACCACAGAAGAATTTCAAAAAGAGCAATGCCACCTAGAAAATGAATGTGAACATTTTGTCTGAGGAGAGCCATGTCCTAAAAGAAAAAAAAGCAGCTATTCATTGTGATGCAGGACATCAAAATATAGTTAATGATGGAGAAAGCCAACCAGCTCTTAAGGAATATCTCCATGCAATTGCCCGTAATCTATCCCTGTAATAACACATTATCATATGTCGATTTTTTTTTCAGCTTTTTTCTTTTTCAGTTGTTTTCACTATTTTCAATTGTCAGCATGATTTTTTACAATTCCCAATGCTATGTATTTCATCTTTACATCATTTGCAATACTGGAGGTATAAACTGTGTAGAGACTTTTAGAGAGTTCTAATTTGTTTTATGCATTCTTTGCAAATTTGACTGCAAAATTACGTTACCACAGTGTTGACTTTGTGTTTAGGCATTGTGCATGTATGTAAAAACGTTGAAACTTCCTCAGTAAATGAAGAAAGGTTCTTTCTGTATATCTGTCTGCATTAGTGAAAAATAAAATTTCTTGTTATCTCGGCTCTTTGGGCAATTGCATATGCAGTGGTTACCTACTGTAGTTTTTGATTGATCTGTCAAAAGACTTAGGTTGTTTGTCATGGTATTTCAGATGACCACAGTTATAAAGCTAGGTGAACACACTTACCAACCATAGTGATAATGTATTTATACATTTCCTTTTTCACCTCTTTCTTTGTGAATATGGTTCACCTCATGGCTATTATACCTGTGTGACTATCATTAGTATACCTTAGTGCCGCAAAAATATATATATGCTATCATTGCCTATTTTTTTGTGTAAAGTGGTCTTTGAAGTGTTCTGTTGTGTTTTTATGTTTCTCAAATGACACATTTGCCTCTTTAAAAATTTGTTTTTAATTGAGACAGGGTCTCACTCTGTTGCCCAAGCTGGAGTGCAGTACCATGATCCTGGCTCACCACAGCCTCAGCCTTCCCCAGGTTCAGGTGATCCTCTCACCTCAGCCTCCCGAGTAGTTGGGACTACAGGCGCACACCATCACACCCAGCTAATTTTTGCAGTTTTAGTAGAGAGACAGGGTTTCGCCATGTTACCCAGGCTGGTCTCGAGCTCCTGGGCTCAAGCAATCCACCTACCTTGGCCTCCCAAAGTGCTGGAATTATAGGTATGAGTCACCATGCTCAGCCCCCAAATTATTTAAAAGATAACTCCCCTTTTAAAAATATGAATGAGGGCTGGGTGCTGTGACTCACGCCTGTAATCCAGGAGACCAAGGTGGGTGGATCACTTGAGCCTAGGAGTTCAAGACCAGTCTGGGCAACATGATGACACCCCGTTTGTATTAAAAACACAAAAATTAGCCGGGTGTGGTGGTGTGCACCTATGGTCCCAGCTACTCGGGAGGCCAAGGTGGGAGGATCACCTAAACTTGGGGAGGTCGAGGCTGCAGTAAGCCATGATTACACCACTGTACTCCAGGCTGGGCGACTCCAGCAGGGTGACAGAGTGAAACCTTGTCTCAAATGAAAAAAAAAAGAAAAATATTTAGGCCGAATGCAGTGGCTCGTACTTGTAATCCCAGCCCTTTGGGAGGCTGAGGTGGAGGATAACTTGAGATTAGCCTAGGCAGCAAAGTGAGACCCTGTCTCTATATTATTGTAATTTTTTTAAAAGAATCTAAAAAATTATTCTTCCTATAATTACATTTTTGAGATTTTGATGTTTCTTGATTGTCATTTTTGGGATTTTAGACATCAGGGTTTTGATCTTTTGGATTTTCAAGATTTGGTATTATAGTGTTTGAGATTTGTGTATTTTGGTATTATGATCGACTTCCACTTTACCAGGTTTACTTTAAAAGTTTCCCCAAGTAATGCAGACAGTGATTCTCAGCTACAGCATTTTTATACTAATGATTGTGATGGATTTTATAAATTCTGAATTGAGCTAATTATAATAATTATATAGTTTGACAGTATGCTTTGGTTTTCACTTGTGACTTGAGAAGTATTTTATATGGTATTTTTAACAAGGAGAAAAAAACAGTTACAAAGATCATCTTCACTAAACTAAATGCCATGGAATAATTTAGATTGTAGTTTATTTTATAAAATCAAAGTGTAAATGAAGTGAAGCGAGGGTGTTGCTGCTATCAAAAGTTAAAAAGAAAACAAATATTTAACTCACTATTGTATTAACTTTTCTTAAAAGTCATATGACTTTATACTTTGTCTTTAACAAGGTCTCAAACTAATCTTTTAGAAGATGACTAGTAAGGGACCAAGGCAAGTGTGTAATAACTTTTAACACAGCTAATCTTTACATTATACAGTTGGCTGGGGAACAGACCAGGGAGTTGATGGATTCGGAGAAGAGCCGGGAATTAAATCACAACTAATGAACCTTATTCGATCTGTAAGAACCGTGATGAGAGGTAAGAAGAAAAGCCAATAGAGCACTCTTAAGTTTTAATGTTGTGGTTTAAGTAGCGAATGTTCTAAATGTGAATACCACATATGCCATTTGTAGTGGGAATTTTTTTCTCTTTTAACATGGCTTTAATGTCCATCAGTGACAGACTGGATTAAGAAAATGTGGCACATATACACCGTGGAATACTATGCAGCCATAAAAAAGGATGAGTTCATGTCCTTTGTAGGGACATGGATGCAGCTGGAAACCATCAATCTCAGCAAACTATCGCAAGAACAGAAAACCAAATACTGCATGTTCTCACTCATAGGTGGGAATTGAACAATGAGATCACTTGGACACAGGAAGGGGAGCATCACACACGGGTCCTAGTGTGGGGAGGGGGGAGGGGGAAGGGATAGCATTAGGAGGTATACCTAATGTAAATAACGAGTTAATGGGTGCAGCACACCAACATGGCACATGTATACATATGTAACAAACCTGCCCGTTGTGCACATGTACCCTATAACTTAAAGTATAAAAAAAAAAGTTAAATAAAACAAAACAGAAAGAAAGTTCCTGTTTTTTTTTTTTTTTCTTTCTTAGTTTGCTTCTTACTTCAGTTTAAGCCAGTTGGTACAAATAGAATGCGTAGTATAATCTGTATTATCTGTGTGTTACCTGTCAGAGCTAAAAGACAAAATTATATTCTTACCTTTTGGAAACTGTTGCTTCCAAGTTGTAAAATCATATACAGTATTGGGAGATTTTTGAGAGAAGCTGGGCACGTTGGTTTACTCCTGTAATCCCAGCACTTTGGGAGGCCAAGGCAGGCAGATCACCTGAGGTCAGGAGTTCGAGAACAGCCTGGCCAACATGGTGAAACCCTGTCTCTACTAAAAATACAAAATTAGCCAGTGGTGCATACCTGTAAGCCTAGCTATTCAGGAGGCTGAGACAGGATGATGGCCTGAACCCGGGAGGTGGAGGGTGCGGTGAGCTGGGATTGTGCCACGCCACTGCACTCCAACCTGGGAGACAGAGCAAAACTCTGTCTCAAAAAAAAAAAAAAACAATAAAATAGAGATCTGGTATCTGTCATTCTACTGGAAAATATTTTTGAGCAATTCAAGAAACAAAGAGTTCAAAAACCTTCTATTCAAAATCGTTATAATTAGGACCTCTTCTCCCTTTAATCACAACCTTGGATACAGTGGTAAGTAAGTTCATTTTTAATGTAGTAAAATGACACTACAGAATCTTCTTTGCATTGTATTTCTAATCTCAAATGTCAGTGACAACCCTGTGGGTCTACTTCTGCCTGGCTCCAATGCACTTGTGTTCCTGGGGTTGCACCGGGAGTATCCACAGATGTTTCACATTGATCTAGCTGTTCCAGTGCAACCCTTACTCCCAGTTATATAAGCTCTCTTTAAAATAAGTTTTGGATCTCATGATCCAATGTGTTTTAGAATGTTTCTTTGTTATGACTATTTACAACATGATTATGACGACATATTGTTAAATATATTCTATCCTTCCTGGAGGCTAATAATTATTTTCTAGTTTTTTCTCTGTTTTTTTCTTTATAGTAACAAACTTCTTTTTTTTCTCTTTGCAGTGCCATTGATAATAGTAAACTCAATTGCAATTGTGTTACTTTTATTATTTGGATGAATATCAGTGGAGGAAATGGAGACTCAGAAGAAGACATGCCAGTAGAAATTATTACTTCGGTCATTATTGGAATATTTATATCTTAGCTGGCTGACCTTGCACTTGTCAAAAATGTAAAACTGAAAATAAAACCAGAGTTTCTATTTATCTGGTTTTTTTTTAATGTTGCACTTGTAGTTTCATTACAAAAAGATCAGATCATGAGAGGTAGTAACTCTCCAGGACTGGAATATCTGATTGCTCACTGTTAATAGTAGTTCATGCTGTGATGAGATTGTTAAAAGGGTGCAAGACTGTTGCTTCTCTTTTTTTTTTTTTAGATATTTTTCTATCTCTCACTTCTCAGGGATGAATTTTTTTTTTTCAAAGTTTTGAAGTTCCTTGCAACTTAGCTATGATGTGAGTGGTTATCCCTAGATAAAATTTAAAGGATTTTTAAAAAGCAATTACTGCACATAAAATGATAAATAGGTAATTTGAATAATTTTTATTTTAAGCTTCTTGGTTAATTATTTTGTCTATTGTCTCAGCTATAAGTTCAAATTTATACATATTATTGAGTATTAATATTCTCTGATTTCAGGGAGAATTCTGTCAGTCACATGATGATTATGTTTTTGTTTAACATTCTTTCCATGCATTTGTTATTTTATTAATTGGCCTGAATGATAAGACCAGACCAGTGTCTACAGATTTTCATTGTCAGAAAATCTATAAGTCTGCCCTTTTACAATGATGATTTTTTTAAAAAAGCATAAATATTAGCCTGCAAGAGCAGTCCTAAACAATCACAATTAAACTGTACTACCCAAGAAAACTGTTTATTGTGAAGCATTTACCTTCAAAAAAAATCATTACATTTCTATTTTTTGGTGGAGTAGCACATTGTGGATTGTGATTCTTAATTCTTCATTAAGTTTATCAATAGGACATTCATGCTGGATAGGTTGTCTTTTGTTTTTATGTCTCAGACCATTTTGTGAGGTTATTTGCCCATCTCATAATACAGATTTATGCAGAAAGGTTGAAATTATGTAAATGGTTTTTATGGAAATTAATCAGTTACAGTATTTTAAAGGGGTAGAATGGCATCTTTGTTTATAGGAGAACATTTGTAAATAAAGTTGAATTTCTAAGTTAAGCACTTGTTTTTGTACCTTAGTATAAACCTTTCAGTGTTAACTGCATTAATCTCCATTTTGTGTGAACACCTCTTATTATATGTTCTTTGCTGTAAAATTACTGAGTATAGAGTTAATCAAAGTAAATATTTACATCTTTTTTTTTTTCTTCTTCGGTGAATTAACTGAATTGCTGACATACATCCAGAAGACTCACGAGCAACTTTTATTTCATGACTTAAGTTACTTCTAAAACTATGGAGCAGGTATTAAGTACCTTTTGGCCTTTCCGGAGTTAGAGATGGATGATCTTTGGACTGTAGGCTTGCAGCTAGTCCAAGGAATGTACCAGGGATTCTTAGTTGATTACTTGGCTCATGTGAATAACTAATTTGGTACTTAGAGGCCATGTTCTTTTAGCTTTACAAAGAACTCATGCATGAGTTCAAGTTTGAGCTACTGAAAAGATTCAAAAGAAGCAGTTACTTGAGGGCAGGCCCATTTCCCCATATGGTATGAGCAGTACACAATTTTTTAAAAAGAAAGACCTTGATCTGATATTATTTTTCATGTAAGACATTACAGCATACCTTCATCTTAATTCAGTGTTGGGATATTGTTCAAATATTCCATCAGGGAGCAGTCACAGAAGGACCAGGATCAAAGTATTCTGTAGCCAAGTAGTTCTGAGGAAAGTGAAGCAATGAACATCAAAATACGTCATATCTGGAGGCCACTTCCTAATTCCAGTTTGTGGCTAAAGAAGGGTCTGTAAGCTTTCACAGGTCAGCCTTGGTTTCCCCAGAGCAGTTGTGATTCAGTAAACATAGTGTGTTACTTTAATAGACAATGACTTAAGTGCCTGTTGGCCTGCCCACGTCCTCCCCTTTATCTATTATCAGGATTAACAATTTGTGATCATTCTGGACTCCAAATACCGATTATGTTTATAGTCCTTATGTATTCTGGCCCTGTGTTTGCATGCCTCTGAACTGTGCGAAGGTTCTTGGCTCTAGTCTGTAGATACTAACCAAATTCATACCCTAGTCGCTAATCAAGTACAGTGGTTTTCAAACTTTTATTGTTCATAGCAGAACCAGATTTTCAAAAGAATTCTGACACAACTGTAACATTCCAGTATCTAAAACTGATGAGAGTAGGTCCATTTGTTTGTTTTTAGTTGAAGTAGGGCTGGGATTCAAAGGCTCACTATTCAGCCTCCACTGCACTCTTGTCAAGCTTCCCAAGGCATTTCCATAAAACCCTAAATTTTCAAAATATAGCTAAAAGTATCTTATAAAAACCCCTGCTTTAGCCATAAAAAAGAATTAGATAATATCTTCTGTGGGAACATGGATGGAGCTGGAAGCCATCATCCTTAACAAACTAACGTAGGAACAGAAAACCAAATACCGCATGTTCTCACTTACAAGTGGAAGCTAAATGATAAGACCTTGTGGACATAAGGAGGGGGACAACAGACACTGGGGGCTATTTGAGGGTGGAGGGGGGGAAAGAGTGCCAGAAAAAAGTAACTATTGGGTACTGGGCTTAGTACCTGGATAACAAAATAATCTACCAAACCCCCGTGACACAAGTTTACCTATTTAACAAACTTGTACATGTACCACTAAATCTAAAAGTTAAAAAAGTAAAAATACCAAAAAAAAAATCCCTGCTTTAGGGAGGTTGGAGGGGGTGAGGGATACAGAAGCTACATATTGAGTACAATGTACAGTAGTCCAGTGATGGGTGCACTAAAATTTCAGACTTTACACCACTATACAATTCATCCATGTAACCAGAAACCACTTGTACCCCTAAAGCTACTGAAATAAAAAGCTAGATGAGTTCTCCCACCTTCCTCTCCCTACCAAAATCCTTGCTTTAGATACGATAAGAGTAGGCAATCTGATCTGTGTTAGATGTGTTAGATGTGTATTACTGGTGAAATGACAAGAGAAAGCAAGATATTTGACTAGTAAAAAGACTAGGAGGCAAGATATATCTAATACATCAAGCAAACCTTTTGCCATGTGACTGAAAGCAAATACACTTCCTAAGACTTCAGTAGTTTTTGGTTATCCTCTCTGTAAAATTGGTCCATAACCTTCAGAACAGAAGTCTGGTCCAGATTATCTATATATATCTTTTCCAGATCACTAATCTTTGAATCCAGTTGTGCTTCAACCAAAGAGATGTTCTCCTGAAAATGTTTTTTATTAAGTAAATCACTTTCTCATTTATTAGTTTCTAAGTTATTACCAATGTAACGTTTTGAGGCTGGGCACGGTGGCTCATGCCTGTAATGCCAGCACTTTGGGAGGCTGAGGTGGGCAGATCACTTGAGGTCAGGAGTTTGAGAACAGCCTGGCCAACATGGCAAAACCCCGTCTCTATTAAAAGAACAAAAGTTAGCCGGGTGTGATGGCACATACCTGTGATTCCAGCTACTCAGGAGGCTGAGGCATGAGAATCGCTTGAACCCGGGAGGTGGAGGTTGTAGTGAGCTGAGATTGTGTCACTGCACTCCAGCCTGGGCTACACAGTGAGACTCCGTCTCAAAACAACAAAAATAACATTTGATACCAATCAGAATGGAATTATTTTTTGTTAAGATTTCTCTTGGCCCCTGATTGTTCATTAGAAGTCAAATATTGTGAAAACATTTGATGCAAGGACCTGGTCACAGTGAGCAATGTCCAAGGGTATCAATGATCAAGATAAGTTTTCCTACTGTTTTGTTCCAGTTCAAATACTGCTTTATGTCTCCACTACTTTGGGTTTTTTGCCCCCTTTTTTTTTCTGAATCCAGCCCCTCCCTTTGGAGGGCTGAATTTCTTCTTATCTTGCCTTTCATCAAGTAGATCCATATGGAGAGGAGAAAGCCATTAGTCCTATCCCATGATTCCACATAATGTGAATGAGGCCAAGCATTGGTGCTCGTGCCTGTAGTCCCAGCACTTTGGGAGACTGAGGTGGAAGAATTGCTTTAACCCAGGAGTTTGAGACCAGCCTGGGCCACATGTGGGACCCGACCCTGTCTACAGAAATCAAAATTAGCCAGTTGTGGTGTGCACCTGTGGTCCCAGCTGTCTGGGGAGGCTGAAGTAGGAGGATCCCTTGAGCCTGGGAAGTCGTGGCTGCAGTGAGCGATGATTGCACCACTGCACTCCATCCTGGGTGACAGAGTGAGGCCCTGTCTCAAAAAAAAAAAAAAAAAAAAGGCACTATCAATCACACTACCCAATTGCCCAGTCTTGGAGCCTGATAATTGATGCCTTCTCGCTAACCCCAATCTAATCTGTCACCAGTTTCTGTTCTGCCTCCTATGAATTTATCCTCTCTGTTTCCACACATTCTAATTAAAGTATCTCTCTTGTAGCCTTGCAGTGGGACTCTTACGTGGTCTCACCCATTCTGGCATCTCTCCTATCCATACTGCAGGCAGAGGAAGCATTTAGAAAAATACATTTCTTACATTACCCACTTAAAATCCTTTGGTGATGTCTTAATCTGGTCAAAGACAGCTGGCTCATAAGGGGAAACTAGAACCAAATCCTTTTTCCTTCAACCAATTAGGCCTCACACAAAACTTAAACTTAGCAAATATGAGTAAGACAAAAAAACTTCAGATTCAGCGGGGAGAAAAAGCAGATGGCTCCTAGTCCAAGGGACAGAATGGGTTACAGCTCTTAACAGGGCTGACTGCAGCCTTGGGTAGTGGGGGTGTTAGATTGTGGCATATATGGGTCCCCAGTCAAGGACAGAGCAGTGGTTTTATCAAGGGGTATAACCCTAGTATAAGGTGTAACCCGAGTATCCTACTATGTCAAGAGGGCTCCAGAAAGTTGTTCAGTCACTTTCATAGTGAGTGCATAAGAGTGACCTTTCTCTCTTATTATTCAGGTCCACATAACTACTTGCATCAAGAGGAGACAAGTAGAGAGCCCCACGAGTGTGGCAGCGGGGTAGGGAGGGAGGTGGTTCTGGGTGTACCAAGATAGAGCTCACGTGGAACAGGAAGGCACGGCCCGTAGTGGCTCTAACTGGGAGAGAGGCAGGGTGGGAAGGCTGACTAAAGTTTAGGGATCGCTGAAGCGGGAAAGGAGGGACGTCGCTGCCTGAGGGAGCAAAGGAGAAAGCAAGAGGTGCCAGGTGCTATTCAAGTAGCTAAGGGGGAAATGGCGACTTCGGAGATCGGGCTGTCTAGTCAAGTATGACTTCTTAGTTAAACCTCGAGAGTGGATAAGTGGTGGAGGAAGGGAGGGTGAAGGCAAAGAACACTACTCAGTAACACACGGTTCAACAGTGGTGCTGTGGACTGTAAAACAGCTACCGAAGAAAGGCAGGGGGATTATTTTTCCTCGTGCATTCCGGCCCAGGAGGCCGCGCCCTTGGGAAAGCTGGTCTCCAGAAGGGCCTAGCTTTCCGTCAGTGGCGTTGCAGACGGAGAACTACTCGACGCCGTGGCTGTACGACTCGGCGGAAACCTCGGGCGAAGGGTGGGGCGAAGCCGCGAAAGGTGGGGTTTCCGGCGCGGCCAGGACCCAGCTTCCGGCGTCCGTCGGGACGCTGCGGGGATTTTTATCCCGGCTGAGAGGAACCTGCTGCTAGTGTGGCTGGCTGGTTTTGCCATTAGTGGGGGCCTTTCCTGAGGACGGCGTACAGAGTGTGGGTGAGGAGCTGCTGTGGGACGGAAGAGGAAGAAGCGCAATTGGGGCCGGGAGGCTGCAGTTTTTGTGACAGGGTTCGGGAACTACCAGTGGCGCCCACAGGCCGCCCGTCCTCTCAGGCCTGGCCAGCCTGCGGTCATGCTCTGTACACATTCCATGCCTTCCGCGTCGGGACCGAACCCTTTGCTTTGGGCCCGCCTGTGCACACAGCTGGGCTCGAGGCGCACTGTGGGTCTCTCCGGGGCGGATTGTGACACTAGTGTGTCAGTCATTCCTCAAAGCGTGCTCTTGGTCTGTATTTTGGAGCTAGCGTCCCTCCTGGTCAGTTTGGCGTTTGTAAGGCCCTGGTACTTGGGCTAGAACCGAGTGCAGTGACCAGTCTTCAGGCCCCTTCCCAGCCAAGAGATAGGGGGATGGAAGTTGAGTTGGTGCTGAAAGAGTTTGTTGTTGGGGCCTAGTAGCTCTGTACACCGGGATTCATGAGTTAATTCACAATCTTTGTTGAACGCCTGAATAACACAGTGGGAAAGGCAGCACACTGCCTTATGCACAGAGCTTAATGGTTTAGTAGGAGAGGCGCGGACTGGTAACCAGGACAGTGGTAAATGTAGTAGGAACACAGATGGCCCCTAGGGACCCTGGGGAGAAAAGGAGTTGGACCCAGGGGAGCACGCCAGAGGAAGTGATGGTTATCTGAGACTGAGGGCTGAAGGGATTGGCCAGGAGACGAGGGTGTAGAGGGGCCCGAGTAGTTGCAGACAAAAGTCCCGTAACGAGGGAGGCAAACTGTAGAGCTTTTGGCCGACTGCAGTACCATGGAACTGGGGTGCTAGTGGAGACAAGTGAGTTGGAGAGGGTAAACCAGGACTCTCCCTACCAGTGTTCATTGTTCAGACTGTCCAGAGGACAGCGGGGAGACACTGGAATAATTTTAACTGGGGAGTGGCTAAATAATACCGTCATTTATTGAATGTGTACGGTGGTTCCAGAAAAGTCTGGAACCATATAGGGAAGGACAGAAAATTTGTACTTCCCGGGGGTTTTAGGAGGCATGTTCTGTAGAGCCCCAGTCTCCCAAGGGAAGATTTGTATTAAAATCTCTTGTTTTAAGTATGTAAGTTTTGAATAATATGCCATAATATATATTTAGATATGTTTTCTCAAATCCTCAAGTTATACTAACGCTTTAGAACTTGTACATCATATGTATCCTGTGATTTTTGTAGCCCTTGATATATCCATAATTTCCCTCCTTGCTTCTCTCTCCCAGCCCTCCACACACACAACCCAACCTTTCTCTGAGCGGAATACAATTCACAATTCTTCATAGGTATTTCTTTTTTTTTTTTTCTGTTTAATTTTTTATTATACTTTAAGTTCTAGGGTACATGTGCACAATGTGCAGCACACCAACATGTGCCATGTTGGTGTGCTGCACCCATTAACTCGTCATACATTAGGTATATCTCCTAATGCTATCCCTCCCCCCTCCCTCCACCCTACGACAGGCCCCGGTGTGTGATGCTCCCCTTCCTGTGTCCAAGTGTTCTCATTGTTCAATTCCCACCTATAAGTGAGAACATGCAGTGTTTGGTTTTCTGTTCTTGTGACAGTTTGCTGAGAATGATGATTTCCAACTGTATCCATGTCCCTACAAAGGACATGAGCTCATCCTTTTTTATGGCTGCATCGTATTCCATGGTGTATATGTACCACGTTTTCTTAATCCAGTCTGTCTTTGATGGACATTTGGGTTGGTTCCAAGTCTTTGCTGTTGTGAATAGTGCCACAATAAACATACGTGTACCTGTGTCTTTACAGCAGCATGATTTATAATCCTTTGGGTATATACCCAGTAATGGGATGGCTGGGTCAAATGATAATTTCTACTTCTAGATCCTTGAGGAATCGCCACACTGTCTTCCACATGGTTGAACTAGTTTACAGTCCGACCAACAGTGTAAAAGTGTTTCTATTTCTCCACATCCTCTCCAGCACCTGTTGTTTCTTGACTTTTTAATGATCACCATTCTACCTGGTGTGAGATGGTATCTCATTGTGGTTTTGATTTGCATTTCTCTGATGGTGAGTGATGGTGAGCATCTTTTCACGTGTCTGTTGGCTGCATAAATGCCTTCTTTTGAGAAGTGTCTTCATATCCTTTGCCCACTTTTTGATGGGGTTGTTTGTTTTTTTCTTGTAAATTTGTTTGAGTTCTTTGTAGATATTAGCCCTTTGTCAGATGAGTAGATTGCAAAAATTTTCTCCCATTCTGTAGGTTGCCTGTTCACTCTGATGGTAGTTTCTTTTGCTATGCAGACGCTCTTTAGTTAAATTAGATCCCATTTGTCAATTTTGGCTTTTGTTGCCGTTGCTTTTGGTGTTTTAGACATGAAGTCCTTGTCCATTCCTATGTCCTGAATGGTATTGCCTAGGTTTTCTTCTAGGGTTTTTATGGTTTTAGGTCTAACATTTAAGTCTTTAATCCATCTTGAATTAATTTTTGTATAATGTGTAAGGAAGGGATCCAGTTTCAGCTTGCAACATATGGCTAGCCAGTTTTCCCAGCACCAATTATTAAATAGGAAATCCTTTCCTCATTTCTTGTTTTTCTCAGGTTTGTCAAAGATCAGATGGTTGTAGATGTGTGGTATTATTTCTGAGGACTCCGTTCTGTTCCATTGGTCTATATCTCTGTTTTGGTACCAGTACCATGCTGTT
>NW_016818934.1:3525290-3539191 GCF_001698545.2 Rhinopithecus bieti | reverse complement strand
GGTCATTTAAGGACTTCTCTACACTGTTTATTCTAGTGAGCCATTCGTCTAATCTTTTTTCAGGGTTTTTAGCTTCTTTGCAATGGGTTCGAACTTCCTTCTTTAGCTTGGAGAAGTTTAATCATCTGAAGCCTTCTTCTCTCAACTCGTCAACGTCATTCTCTGCCCAGCTTTGTTCTGTTGCTGGTTAGGAGCTGCGTTTCTTTGGAGGGGGAGACGCACTCTGATTTTTAGGATTTTCAACTTTTCTGCTTTGTTTTTTCCCCATCTTTGTGGTTTTATCTATCTTTGGTCTTTGATGATGGTGACGTACAGATGGGGGTTTGGTGTGGATGTCCTGTCTGTTTGTTAGTTTTTCTTCTAACAGTCAGGACCCTCAGCTGCAGGTCTGTTGGAGTTTGCTCGAGATCCACTCCAGACCCCGTTTGCCTGGGTATCAGCAGCGGAGGTTGCAGAAGAGTGAATATTGCTGAACAGCAAATGTTGCTGCCTGATCATTCCTCTGGAAGCTTCGTCTCAGAGGTGTACCCAGTCATATGAGGTGTCAGTCTGCCCCTACTTGAGAGTGTTTCCCAGTTACACTACTCAGGGGTCAGGGACCCACTTGAGGAGGCAGTCTGTCTGTTCTCAGATCTCAGACTCCATGCTGGGAGAACCACTACTCTCTTCAAAGCTATCAGACAAGAATATTTAAATCTGCAGAGGTTTCTGCTGCCTTTTGTTTGGCTGTGCCCTGTCCCCAGAGTTGGAGTCTACAGAGGCAGGCAGGCCTCCTTGAGTTGCAGTGGGCTCCACCCAGTTCTCCACCAGGAACTTCCTGGCCGCTTTGTTTACCTACTCAAGCCTCAGCAGTGGCGGGCACCGCTCCCCAGCCTCGCTGCTGCCTTGCACTTAGATCTCAGACTGCTGCACTAGCAATAAGGGAGGCCCCAAGGGCCTGGGACCCTCCGAGCCAGGCATGGGATGTAATCTCCTATTGTACCGTTTGCTAAGACCCTTGGAAAAGGAGAGTATTAGAGTGGGAGTGACCCGATTTTCCAGGTGCTGTGTGTCACGGTTTCTCTTGGCTAGGAAGGGGAATTCCCTTCTCCCTTGCGCTTTCCAGGTGAGGCGATGCCTCACCCTGCTTTGGCTCTTGCTCGGTGGGCTGCACCCACTGTCCTGCACCCACTGTCCGACATGCCCCAGTGAGATCAACCCGGTACCCTGAAATGCAGAAATCACCTGTCTTCTGTGTTGCTCATGCTGGGAGCTGTAGCCTGGAACTGTTCCTATTCGGCCATCTTCAGGTATTACTTTCTTTAATCCTCTTATGAACCATTAGAGTTGTGTTATTCTACGTTACCAGTGAGGAAACTGAGGCAGAAAGGTTAAGAAAGTTGCCCAGGTTCACCCAGCTGGTGAGTGGAGATGTATACCCAGTCTATAACTTTATACAACTCCTTTGTTCTTGTCTTTAACCACTGTCACGGTTGCATTTTAGGGAATAATTTAGGGCTGATAATAGGAGATGCAAAGCAGAGAGGACAATTAAGAAGTTGTTGTGGCTGGGTGTGGTGGCTCACACCTGTAATCCCAACACTTTGGGAGGCCAAGGCGGGTGGATCACGAGGTCAGGAGATCGAGACCATCCTGGCTAACGTGGTGAAACCCCATCTCTACTAAAAATACAAAAACTTAGCTGGGCGTGGTGGCGGGCGCCTGTAGTCCCAGCTGCTTGGGAGGCTGAGGCAGGAGACTGGCATGAACCCAGGAGTCAGAGCTTGCAGTGAGCCAAGATCACACCACTGCACTCCAGGCTGGGTGACACAGCGAGTCTCTGTCTCAAAAAAAAAAAAAAAAAAATGTTGAAATAGTCTAGATGAGAGTTGATTTCAGACTTCAAAAAGAAAGATAGTTTTAAAAATGATGAAGAGAAGTAAGTGGATCTAAGATTGTAAAGGAAGTAGAACTGACATAATTTGGCGTCTGGATTGATGGTGCTGCCAACCATTCATAGGAATGGCTGGGAAAGAGCACCTTTGAGGGTGAAAGGACTTGGATTGAGATGTCCCTGAGATATTCAAGCCCAGATGTCCTCTGAAGTATCTGAAGTTCTCCTCTTGGGATGAGAGAATTTGCTTTTCTTCTTTGCATTGAATATGTACCACTGTCAGTGGTTTATGGCTCTTCTAAGGGGTCTCCCGTGTAATTTGTTCCAATTATGAGAGATGGTGGGTATGGACCCAAGAAAAACAAAATCAGGCACTACCTTTGAAGCCTTTATAGTTATTTTTAGGGTTATATTAGTATTTTACAATTACATTGTATCAAATACCAGCTTGTAGTTCAGGTAACGAGTATTATACAGGTTCAGACAAGGCTTGGTGGCTCATGCCTGTAATCCCAGCACTTTGGGAGCCCAAGGCGGATAGATCGCTTGAACTCACCAGTTCGAGACCATCCTAGGCAATGTGGTGAAACCCGTCTCTACTAAAAGTACAAAAATTAGCTGGGCGTGGTGGTGCACACCTGTGGTTCCAGCTACTTGGGAGGCGGAGGTGAGAGGATGGCTTGAGCCCGGGAGGCAGAGGTTGCAGTGAGTTGAGAGATTGTGCCACTGCGGGGAGGCAGAGGTTGCAGTGAACTGAGAGATTGTGCCACTGCACTCCAGCCTAGGAGATCGAGTCAGATCTTGTCTCCAAAAAAAAAAAAAAAAAAAAAAAGAAAGGAAAGAAAAAAGGTTTGGACAAGAAGAGAGGTCAAAGTGATCAAGTGATCAAGTTACTGGGACTAACTGAAGAAGTAAGTATATTTTGAGGTATGAGTGGGGCACCTCAATTTTATTCTAGGCCTTAGTCAGTCACTCTCAAATATGTGGTGCTCCAGAAGAGCATTTTAGAGTTTAAAAGGTATGTTCTATGGAACTGATGATAGCAAAGAATATAGGCTTTTAAAATGTTTTGGTAACATTAAGCCTGTGTGGATGCTTCAATAAGGATTAAAATGATAGATATTTATTATGACAGTTCCCTGGCTCCAAGTAAATAGTACAATTCTTACTTTCATTGTTTTTCTAGTCTTGTTCGTATTTTGTTCTTTAATCACCTTCAGAGGTAACACTTTTTATTGAATATTAGATGTCTCCTGTAAAAGTTGGATTTTGGGAGAAGCAATTTTAGATTCCTCTGTATATAAGAAAAGAAAATGCCTTTTTTTGGTCCATCCTTTTGTGGGGCAGCTAGTGTACTTCAAAGAGTTTTTTAACTGTTACGCATCCAAATACAATCCCTAGGAATGGTCTAGGCTTTTGATGAACAAGCTGTTTTCCCTCTCAGGGAGGTAATAGTTGATGCTATTGCTTACATAACCCTTCAATTCAAGGTCACAATAAAGATCAGAAATAGAATAACATGTGGACTATTACAGAAGGGAGGATTTTGCAGTTGAAACTTGATTAACCACAGCTATTAATATATTTTTTAACCTCTGCAGTCTTCTTTTTCCCTCTTTCATCAGATACGTTATGAAAGACAAACAGAACTGGGGATTTACTTAAAATTCAAAATGCCTTAGAGGTGGAGGCTTTTATGCTGAGTGTATAGTAATTGTCTGGACTACTGGACTAATTTAGTTTTTTATAACTATTAAATGTATGAGAAATAACTGACTAAAATATAAGAAGACTCATTTTTTATTGTGCATTATATCATCTGTATAAGAGTATGTAAAACATATATGTTTAAAATAATTATAGTAAAATTAAAAGCACCCATATTCTCATTGTCTAGGTTAAGAAGTAGAGTATTGCCATACCTTAGAGGCTCCCTTTGTGCTCCTCTTGGTTTGCATCTGCTTCCTACCCTCTGCAGGGTAATTAGTATCCCCACTGTTGTGATAATCATTCCCTTGCTTCTCTTTACGGTTTTATCACCTATGTATGCATCTGTATTTTTGAGTACTATAATATTAAACCATACTATACATATTCTTTTTTGACTTGCTTTTTTCACCCTCTAGTAGATTTCTGAGAGTTATGTAAAGCGATTTGAATGTAAGTTCTTTCTGCTGCCTTTTTTTTTCTGTGTATAAATATACCACAACTTATTTATCCATTCTGGTTTATTTTGTTGTTGTTGTTTTTTACTTTTATCAGTCTTTATTAATCTTTAATTGATCTGCACATACAGCATGCTGTTGTTTCTACCTAAAATGACTGGGGTCTTGCCTTCTGCTTCCCATAGAGATTCTCCCAAATCCATAGGTCCATAGTCACACACGAGGACAGCTTTGCATGTAACATGAATCTTAAAGCACAGCTCCAGAAACAAGCTCACCTCCTTAGGATCACACACTGCCAGGAAACTTGGGGGCAACCTGCAGAACAAAAAGCTTAGTGTGAAAGCTAAACTGGCCAGGAGCGGTGGCTCATGCCTGTAATCTCAGCACTTTGAGAGGGGAGGCCAACGGGGGTGAATCACCTGAGGTCAGGAGTTCGAGACCAATCTAGCCAACATGGTGAAACCCATCTATACTAAAAATACAAGAAAATTAGCTGGGTGTGATGGCGGGCACCTGTAATCCCAGATACTTGGGAGGTTGAGGCAGGAGAATCACTTGAACCTGGGAGGTGGAGGTTGCCGTGAGCCGAGATCATGCCACTGCACTCCACTTGGGTGACAGAGCGAGACTCCGTCTCAAAACAAAACAAAACACCCATCTACACTGGAAGTTGACACGTGGAAGACGCTTCCAGCCCTGGTCCTGAAACATTATAGGAAAGCTGAGTTGCAGCTTGCAGGTATTGTACTGACCTGCGCTGTCAGTCTTTCCAGGTTGCTCTTGCATGCAGTTGGAGATCCCATGGCTACCACCAGCCACAGCTCTTGGAAACATGCTGTATCCATTCTGTTGTTGATGGACATTTATATTGTTTCCATTTTCTGGCTGTTACAAATGGTGCTGTTATAGACGTCTTTGTTCGTGTATCATGGTACACTGTGAAATAATCTCTCAAAGGTATACCTGGACGTGGAATTGCCAGATCATAGGGTATGGTGATGCCAGACGGATTCCAAAATGCTTGTACAAATATATTCTTTCACCAGCAGCATATGGGAATTCCTGTTGACAGCCTTTGGTGTTTGCAGTCTTAAATTTTGCACATCTGTAGGTTGGTGCATTGATCTCACTGTGCGTGAAATTTGCATTTTCCTGATTACCAGTGAGCTTTGAGTATCTTCATTTATTTGCTGTTCAGATTTGCTCTTTTTTTTTTTTTTTTGAGACACAGTCTTGCTCTGTCGCCCAGGCTGAAGTGCAATGGCGTGATCTCGGCCTCACTGCAACCTCCACCTCCCAGGTTTAAGTGATTCTCCCTCCTCAGCCTCATGAGTAGCTGGGATTACAGGTGCCTGCCACCACGCCCAGCTAATTTTAATATTTGTAGAGACACGGTTTCACCTTGTTGGCTAGGCTGGTCTTGAACGCCTAACCTAGGGTCATCCGCCCACCTTGGCCTCCCAAAGTGCTGGGATTACAGGTGTGAGCCACCGTGTCCGGCCAGATTTGCTCTTTTGTAAAGGATATGTTAAGATCTTATGCAGTTTTTCTATTGGGTCGTTCATCTTTCTCTTACTATTTATACTTTATACTTCCTGGAATCTTGTCTTTTCCTACATGTGTTAGAAAATACATTCTTTTCTGTATTTTCACTCTCTTTATGGTGATTTTGAAATACAGTTGAATTTATCTGTCTTTTCTTCAATGGTTTGTGCTTTTCATGTCTCATTTTAGTAAACCTTTTCTGTCCTCAAGTCATGAAGATACTCTCCTATCTAAAAGTTTTACAGTTTTGCCTTAAACATGTGGTTGTTTAATCTCCTTGGAAAAAGAAATTGTTGTGTATGGTGTGATGTGGGAGTCCAATTTCATTTTTTCTCATATGGATATTCCATGGTTCCAACACCATATTATTGATCATTTTATTTTTTCTTTACTAATCTGAGACACTAATTTTATCATATATGAAGTTTCTACACATACTGGGATCTTTTTCTGTATTTTCTGTTCCACTGGTGAGTTTGTCTCCATATGTACTAATACCACACCATTTTAATTAGTTACAGGACCTCATTAAGTAAGTCTGGATATTAGGTAAAGCAAGGCCTGATTTCTTTTTCTTGTTCGGTCTTGGCTGAAGTGTCTTGGCTATACTTGGCCATTTGTACTGGTGTAAACATTTTAGCATCAGCTTATCAAATTCCACAAGACACTTTTTGGGATATTGATTGGAGTTGCATTGAATCTGAGTCTTAACTGTTGCTCCTTTGAAAGTAATTTGTCTTTTCCCTTGGCTGCTTTCAAGATCTTCTCTTTGCCATTGGCATATAGCGAGGGTTTAGATGTGGATTTATTTTCATTTATCTTGCTTAGAATTCATTGGGCCTTCTGAATGAATCTGTACATTGATAGTCTTTTGTGTGTTTTCTCTTTTTTTTTTTTTTTTTTTTTTTTTTTTTTTTTGAGACGGAGTCTCGCTCTGTCTCCCGGGCTGGGGTGCAGTGGCCGGATCTCAGCTCACTGCAGGCTTCGCCTCCCGGTTTCATGCCATTCTCCTGCCTCAGCCTCCCAAGCAGCTGGGACTACAGGTGCCTGCCACCACGCCCGGCTAATTTTTTGTATTTTTAATAGAGACGAGGTTTCACCATGTTTGCCAGGATGGTCTTGATCTCCTGACCTCGTGATCCGCCCGCTTCGGCCTCCCAAAGTGCTGGGATTACAGGCGTGAGCCACCGCTCCCAGCACCTTTTGTTTTTTAAACATGTAGGCATTATGATAATTACATTAAAAGAATAAGAAGCCCTTACAGGGCTGCTTATGCAGTCTGTTGTTTCTGTAGGTGCTCCCTTACCATGACTTGTTTCCTTAGGTTACTTGCTCATCATTGTTAGAATTTGATTTGATTTTTTTTTTTTTTTTTTTTTTTTGAGACAGGGTCTTGCTCTGTTGTCCAAGCTGGAATGCAGTGATGCTATCATAGTTCACTGCGGCCTTGAACTCCTGAGCCCAAGCAGTCCTCCCACCTTAGCCTCCCAAGTAGCTAGGACTACAGGCCCATGCTACCATACTTGGCTCTTTGATTCTATTTATGGGATTTCTTTGCTGTTTGGGCTGAAAACTAGTATTTTGAGGGAGGGTTTATATTTGCTATAGCCAGACACCTGCTAGTCAAGGTCACACTAATTAAAATCTTGAAGTTTTTCTGAGGCTTATCTTAGGTGATGTGAATTTGGTCTGCAAATTGGGCCCAGTGCTGGTTTATGGTTCCAAATTCTCTGCAGCACTTTCTACCTCCCACCCCTTTAGGCCACGTTTCAAAGCAGTTGATTTTCTTGTAGTCAACTGAGACAAGGTAGGGAGAGAGTGCCTGGGATAGGTTTATTTCTGGCTCACCCTTACAGTGAGGTCTTGGTTTTTAGGTCAGAGGATCTGTCTCTTCAGATGGGCTCTGAGTTTATATTTTATTCCCTAAAGAGGCTTATGGGGAAAAAAGATAACTCAGGGTCACACAGTGTGACAGATACCTTTGGAGCCAAAACAGGCCAGTGTTCTGCTCATCTCCTGAGTTTCTTGCTTTTATTCAGATCTAACAATTCCTTTTTTCCTTGCACCTTGTGGCTTACACACACACATGCGCGCACACACGCGCACAGACACGTGTATAAGTTTTTGATCTAGTATTGTTAGGTTTTATTTGGAGAGTTAATTTGATTCTTAGCCTGCTATATTATGGAAGCCCAAGTTTAAAGCGATTTTTAAAAATAAGCATACCAGAGTTTATTCATCAATAAATGTTTACTCTTTCAAAGTAGTCAGGGTAGGAAATGATAAGCTTCTACATTGCTCAAGATATTTTGGATTCCTATTTTGGAATTGCTTTCAAAGCTAGTACATATTCTTTGGGATATTTTTATTGGTTACAATTTGTATGCTTTAAAGATGGATTTAATTTTGAAAGTTTCAGAATAAAGCCTGCTGAATGAGATGGGTAGTCAAAGCTAGTAATGCCACTTGGAGTTAAAAATAAAATGGAGCCATTGGTTAATTAAGCTGATTTTCATGTGTGACTCATATGCTAACATTGATGGTAATTCCTAAAGAGAAAAATCCCAAAATGTTTTGAGTAATAGTTATTTGAAATAAACATTTATCATTTCTAGTTACCTTCAGTTAACTAGACAAATAACTCTACTAGAACACCGCATTATTTCTTAAGCATCATGAGTAGTTGTGTCTTTATTGTGATGAGGAAATATTAGTAAAATACAAATTGTATATATATGTGTGTGTGTGTGTGTGTGTGTGTGTGTGTGTGTGTTTTAGGGATATAGTCTCACTGTGTTGCCCTGCCTGCACAGTCATAACTCACTGCAGCCCCACACTCCTGGGCTTATGCAATCCCAGTAACTGGGACTGCAGGCACACACCACCATGCTTGGCTACTTTTTGTTTATTTTTTATAGAGATGGGGGGGTCTCACTTTGTGGCCCACGGTGGTCTCGAACTCCTGAATTCAAGCAATTCTCCTGCCTCAGCCACCCAAAGTGCTGGGATTACAGGTGCGAGCCACTGTACCTGGCCAACAATCTTCTTTTAAAAGGGAAAAATAGCTTCTTGGACACGTGCTTTCAAATTTTTTCATTAAATTTGTATTCCTTTTGTATATCTAATTTTATACGTTATTAATAACATTCTTTGCATTAATATAATAGGTATTTTATAAATAATGTGCCAAAGATCTATTTAATATTTGTGTGGTGTGTCTGGTATATTCTGTGTAGGGAGGTAAATTCTGTTTCATTTAAGAATAGTTTGTCAGGTGCATTGAACCTTTAGAAAAAGTTAGAAGGCAAATTTAGTAACAAATCTTTGTTAGTAATTTCTTCATCTGAGCACCATCATCTTCAAGAGAAGGTAATATCTGTGTAGACATTATCTGGACCTTGGTTTTCCCAACCAAGGTGTAAAACCAGTGTGTGTAGAAAGAGGGGTGGGGGGTGATTCGAGAGCAGATAATCTTGAAGATCCCATGTAGCTGTAATGTTCTTTTTGTTCATTACTTAAATACTTATTTATGGTCTGTTCTCTTATTCTTATATAATCACATGTATTTTCCTCATTATTTTTCTTTCTTGTCAGAGCCCACTTTTGCCCTACACTTCTAAACAGAAGCATATACAAGTTTTTTCTTTATGAGAACATACGTACTCACTTTCTGTGACCATATAGGGCATAGTGTTATGTGTACGTCTCTGTAAGTGGAATTAAGGATGTTTAGCTTGCTGGTTTTAGGGTTTTTTTTTGTTTGTTTTTTTTTTGCCACTCTTCTCCAGTAGGAATCTCCTCCCCTAGCACAGGGTCAATAAACTTTTTCTGTAAAGGGCCAGATAGTAAGGCTTTGCAGGCCAAAAAGTAAAATTGAGAATGTTAGGTAGATATCTAGGTAACAGGAAAGAAAGTTTTTTTCTACAAACTTTTTTTTAATGAAATGAAAAACATTTATTTATGGAACTAAAACTTTAATTTCATATTATTTTAATGTATTACAAAATATTAATATTTTCTTTCCCAATCATCTAAAAATCTGTACTAGTTCATTCTCACACTGCTATAAGGACATACCCAAGACTGTGTAATTTCTACAGGAAAGAGGTTTAATGGACTCACAATTCCACATTGCTGGGGAGGCCTCACAATCATGGCATAAGGCAAAGGAGTAACAAAGGCATGTCTTACATGGTGGCAGGCAAGAGAGCGTGTGTGGGGAACTGCACTTTATTAAACCATCAGATCTTGTGAGACTTACTGTCACGAGAACAGCACGGGAGAACCCGCCCGCATGATTCAATTACCTCCCACTGGGTCCCTCCCACAACATGTGGGGATTATGGGAGGTGCAATTCAAGATGAGATTTGAGTGGGAACACAGCCAAACCATATCAAAATGTAATCAATTATCAGCTTACAGGAAAAGACAAGGTGAGTCTGGAGCATCATGTAGTTCCAAAAGCAAAGCAGTGCTCAAAAAACAAAAGGATGGAGGCACAGGAGCCAACCTGAGAGAGCTCTCAATGACCAAAGCTAAAACAATTTCAGCGACAAAATAAATGACATAGTATTAGCTTATGGCACAAAGAACAGAATAAATATCTGTGAGCCCATACAGATTACATAAATAAATGATTGAGTAAATCAATAGAGAACAAGTCTTTCTCACTGAAGAATTTGAAATAATATATGAGGATACTCCTGTTTTTAGAAGGTAGAGTTTTGTTCCTCCCTACCCTCTTTAATGACTCAGCCCCAAAGAATAAAATGTGAAAGGGAAAATACTGAATATGGAAAACCTGACAAATACCATAATTTATTAAACTAGCCTTCTGTTGATGGTCATTTAGGTTGTTTCTAATCTTTTAGTATTTGAATCTAGCAGTAAGTAAAAAAAGATAATATATCAGGACTGCATTGGATTTGTGCAGGATTTACTTAATATTAATTGACCTCATTGACAGCTTAAGGGGAAAAAATGTGATCATCTCATTGCATACAGAAAAAGTAGTAGGTAAAATCCAATAGCCATTTATGACAAAAATTCTTAGCAACAGGGAGTAGAAGGGAACTTTCTTAAATGGCTAAAATATCAGCAGAGTCCTACAGCAAGCTTACTTAATGTATGAATACTAAAAGCATTCCTTTAAAAAATCAAGAATATAATAAGGATGCATGCTATCACTACTTCTATTCAATTATGGAGTTCCTAATTAGAGTAATAAAACGGAAAATAAGAAAAATAGAAAAAAATTATCACTTGTGGTTGGTAATTATTGTCTACATAGAAAATTCTCTATGTAGACAATAATTTTCTATGTGGATAATAATTACCAACAAGTGACAATTTTCTTTCTTTTTTTCTTATTTTAGAATTAAAGTTTGGGGCCAGGTGTGGTGCCTCACACCTGTAATCCCAGCACTTTGGAAGGCCAGGGTGGGAGGATTACTTGAACTTAGGAGGTGGAGACCAGCCTAAGAGACATAGGAAGACCCCATCTTTACAGAAAAAATAAGTTAGCAAGGCGTGGTGGTGCATGCCTGTGGTAACAGCTACTTGGGTGGCTGATGCGAGAGGATTGCTTGAGCATGGGCAGTCGAGGCTGTAGTGAGCTGTGATCATGCAGCTGCACTCCAGCCTGGGTGACAGAACAAGGCCCTGTCTCAAAAAAAAAAAAGTTTGGAATGGTTAAAGGATATAAGACAACAACAACAACAAGAAATGTATTTTAATACAGCAACACCAAACTGTTAGAAAAGGTAATTTAAAATACTATAGCAATGGGCCGGGCGCGGTGGCTCAAGCCTGTAATCCCAGCACTTTGGGAGGCCGAGACGGGCGGATCACGAGGTCAGGAGATCGAGACCATCCTGGCTAACACGGTGAAACCCCGTCTCTACTAAAAAATACAAAAAACTAGCCGGGCGAGGTGGCGGGCGCCTGTAGTGCCAGCTACTCGGGAGGCTGAGGCAGGAGAATGGCGTAAACCCGGGAGGCGGAGCTTGCAGTGAGCTGAGATCCGGCCACTGCACTCAGCCTCGGCGACAGAGCGAGACTCCATCTCAAAAAGAAAAAAAAAAATACTATAGCAATGATAGAGTTGTGTCTACAAATATATGCAAGCCATTTATGTAGATATTTATAAAACTAAAAAACTTACGTGAATGGAGAGATACAGTATGTTGATGGATAGGATGGCAATATAATAATGATCTTATTTCCTTTAAAAATAAGTTGTCCTGATACTGCCCTGTAGGTTAAATGCAGTTCTAGTCATAATTCCAAAAGGTGGATGTTGGTTTTGCTTTTGGTAGAATATAAAAGGCACCAACATGGCTGAATCTCAGAAATACAATGTTGAGCAAAACAAATCATGAAAATTGTGAAAGAATGTGTACATTGTGATTTCGTTTTTATAACATTCTAAAATGGTAAAACTAAGCAATTGGTAAAAAATATGAAGAAAAGAAAGAAAATTATTATCACAGATTAATTGTACCAGTTACTTCCAGGAAATTTAACTGACTAGGTTCTTACAGGAGGCTTCAGCAATATTGCCATTAGTTCTGTTCTTAAGTTGGGGATGAGGTAGATACGTGGAATTTCATTTTATATAACTGTTAGCATTCTTGAAGAAAACATTCAAACTGTTTTTCCTCTGCTGTCACACCAGCACAACAACAGTCAATACAGAAGACTTCTGTGACCCCAAAATATGTGGAGATTTTTTCCCCATCAGCAAGCAAGCAATCAGTTCTGCTGCAGATACCAGTTGGGAGTCCTCCAATTCAGTTCCAACACTGTCTACCTGGAGATAGTGTCAGATCCCACAGGTTGAGGGCTTAGTCTCCAAAACTGCCTTCTCCATTTTCAGACACCGGTCATGAGTCCTGGCCTGTGGAACTTCTTACCGACTGGCTTCAAGTTGAGGTTTTCACACGTCTCACTTTGGGTTTGATTAATTTGCTAGCACAGCTCACCAAATTTAGGGAAACACTTACATTTATCAATTTATTACCAAGGATTTATTAAAGGATACAAATTAACAGCCAAATGAAGAGATACATAGGGCAAGGTCTGGAAGGGTCCCCAGTGAGAGCTTCTGTCCCCATGGAGTTGGGGTGTGCCACCCTCACAGCACAAGGGGGCATTCTTGTTCACCCTCCTGTCAGCCTCCATGTGATCAGCTCCCCAGAAGCCCCCATGGAACCCTATCAATGGAGACTTCATTGGATAGGTATGATTGAAGTATGCGCAACTGTGTGAAAATGTGATTGAATGTAAAGAGCATGATCTAAACCCAGTAAGGCCTGTTTAGATTATTCTTGATCCCTCTGCAGCATTCCTTCCTCCAGGGTATGAGACAGAACCTCTCTGAAATGAGGGTCTTTTGACCCACAATCAGATGAGAGTTCTGCCTTGGGCAGGTGAAAAGCGGGCAGGAGAAGGTCAGAGATTCTGTTCGCTTCAACCAAGGGTATGGGAGTTAGCGTGGACAAAAACATTTTGTATATTTATATATCACACTGTTATTAGGTATGAAAACATTGTTCTTTTGCCCACTTTGATAAGAGATCTAGTATTTTTCTCAAACTTTTTATGTTGAAAGTTTGTAATAGTGCAGTAAAAACCATATATTCTTCACCTAAAGTCACTAATTGTTAATCCTCGCTCCATTGGCTTTATATTACTCTCATGCATTGCATTTAGTTGCCGTGTCTTTTCAGACTCCTTTAATTGATACAGTTCCTCACCCAGTCAGTTGTTTCGTACAATTTTCTTTAATTTGAATTGCCTGACTTTTTCCTTGTGATTCAACTTGGGTTGAACATCTAATTGGGTATCCTACACAGGTGATGTTGTCTCTCTCAGGAAGCACATGGTGTTGGTTTGTCCCATTTACTGGTGTTAATTTGATCATTTGATTTAAAGTTTATCTGG
Source organism: Rhinopithecus bieti (assembly GCF_001698545.2). Lineage (NCBI taxonomy): Eukaryota > Metazoa > Chordata > Mammalia > Primates > Cercopithecidae > Rhinopithecus > Rhinopithecus bieti. The sequence goes on along the minus strand of NW_016818934.1, from coordinate 3,525,660 downwards.
CAGGTTTTTCCACTGTAAAGGAATCTTTTTTTTTTTTTTTTTTTTTTCTTCTGAGACAGAGTCTCCCACTGTCGCCCAGGCTGGAGTGCATGGAGTGCAGTGGTGCGATCTTGGCTTACTACAACCTCCGCCTCCCAGGTTCAAGTGATTCTCCTGCCTCATTCTTGTCCCTCAGCCTTCCTAATAGCTGGCATTACAGGCACCTGCCACCATGCCCAGCTAATTTTTATATTTTTAGTAGAGATGCAGAGATGTGGTTTTACCAGGCTGGTTTTGAACTCCTGACCTCAAGTGATCCACCCACCTCGGCCTCCCCAAAAGTGCTGAACCACCGCACCCAGCCCTATTCTTTTTTTTTTTTTTTCTTAAC
>NW_016818934.1:3480999-3525048 GCF_001698545.2 Rhinopithecus bieti | reverse complement strand
TTTTTTTTTTTTTTTTTTTTTTTTGAGTAATTTATCCTTACTTAAAGACAGATTGCCCTGTATGTAATAGCTACGCAGGAAAAGTTATAAAATTGTCTTTGGTTTTACATTGATAAATGAAAAACCTTAAAATTCTCCAATTGAACAAGATATGCAGGGATTTTTATGGGGTTTTTGGTGGTGGCGGTAAAACAGAGCAAAATAACTTACTGAAATGTAAAGATAGCTGAATGAACATGCCACTAATGGAGAAAGGGTATTTTCACAGAATCAGTGTTTTTCCCCATCCCATCTCCACTTGATGTCAGTCAGAACATACCACTGGCTATTTAGTTTAAAAAATGCAATATGCTTGTGCACATATGCCAGTTACTTTAGGTACCATAAAGGAATGAGGAAGGAGGAAATGAAAGAATAGAGAAAATTACTATAGTCATCAGGATGTGGTGGAATCAAATTGCTATTTTTTGATTGAGAATGTAATCTTCGTCTGTAAGAACAGAATTCTGGAGTAAAGAAGCAGGTTCCCTTTTCGCTAGACACCTCCTGTCTGCTACTGGAACACAACACATCCGTTGTATCTTCATCTTCTGTTTCCAAATGTGCAGGTGTGTCTGTTTCATTGATTGATGGCCCATCAAATTGGAATCTCATCTGCCTCATTGACAATGCCTGTCATTCACATTAGTCTTTCATTAGTTTACCAAGTGGTGTATGCCTCTTAATCTTAAACTGCACCACAGAACCATCCTGCCCTTCCACCTTCAAATTAATGTGATCGTTGTTCTCAGTTTTGACTTCTTCCTTGGGCTTTTTGTTGGCCGTGGTGACTGCCAGAGTCTCCTCAGCTGCCGCTTCCCAAAAGAGGTACCATGTATGCACCAGGAGTGGCAGAAGAAGGAGGTGGTAGTGGTGGATGAGGGAGAGCCACGTATTCTGTTTCAGGTTACAGGAGTAAAGAAGGGCAATTAGAATATTTTCATTATACATAACCAAAGATGAAGAAGACTCTGCTAATGATTTAGTCCTTTCATCCACCTATTCTTTAGAGTACATTATTCTCATGTTTAAAATAAATGAATGGTTCACCAGAGTTCTTTTAAAACCTGAAAGTAGATAATGATATCTCTGTAAGCGTTTTCCTTCAATTCAAGTGTTTTTTTTTTTTTTTAACCTAAGTATTGTAAAAGTTTTATAGATCAAATTTTGGATTTGTAATTTTTAAAACCAGTTTTCTCCAAAATGGAAGCGGCTTAACACTAAGCAGGATCTTTCTGGATATGAGTGATATTTTGAAGACTTAGCAGTTTTAATTGTCCATTGTTTCCTAAACTGTATTTTTAATTTCATTTGCTCTCTCCTAGGGAATGAAGGATGGCAGCACGCCGTGCATTAAAAGCTGTTTTGGTAGATCTCAGTGGCACACTTCACATTGAAGATGCAGCTGTGCCAGGCGCACAGGAAGCTCTTAAAAGGCAAGCTATCCTCCAGGTTCAGCTGACAAATATGTTTGTAAGTGCCATTTTACCACGGCAGATCATTAGCTAAATGGATGGCCTTAAGATGGCATTTTACCAACTTACCATATATAGGAACTGCCTTGGGTTTAGCTCGAGGATGTATGCATTATAATTTCCTCCAAACATTGTTTTCTAAGCCTTTATTAGGTTTGGCCTTTTGATCCAGTCTTTTTGTTCTATGTATATGTCATTTTCTAAGTGAGTGATGTAAATGTGGGAATGACAACTCAAGATTCTACAATATGGAATAAATACCGTTGGAAAAAATCACAAATGAATCCTGGAATCACAAAATAAAGCACACACAGACAGGCATAGTGCTGCTCTCTCTTGTTTTACCTAAGGTCTAACATTGATTGTGCAGCTCCTCAAATAAAGTTTAGCTAAAGAACTTGAAATTTTTAAATTATTTCCATCAACTAAACGCTTTTAAAGGTTAAGGACTGTCTTATATTTCTCATCTACCAACCACAGTACTAAACAGAAGTCTGGATACAAATGAGATACCCAGTAAAAGTGTGTTAAAGTAAGCGGAATGTGAATGTTTGCTTCTGGGTGTCCTGAAAAAAAAATCAACTCATCACAACAGAACTAATAACATATATTAAGGATCTTTATCCTAAAATAATTTAGAGAAGTTTTCAAAATCAGCAATACTTAGTATGTGGTATGTTTTTTCCAACCTTAAAATGTTCATAGGATGGTGTTAATCAGAAAATCTAGTGACTCATATCACAGTGCCAGGTATTAGGGCAAAAGATTGACACAAACCTCACTTTCTTTCGAAGAGCTTACCTTTCATTTGGGGAATCAAGAAATACATACTTATATATCTGGCAGGCATCAGTTGGGAGTTATCAATTTAGTTAGGAGTCATGATGTTCATTTTATAGGTGGAGAAGCAGTGGACAACATGTTGTTTAAAATTAAAAAAAAAAATCTATTGCACAGTTGGACTTTATCTTGACTCCTTGACATGGTTTCTGTCTGAGCCTTTTTTAGGGGAATGAATTTCTGTTAATCAGTGTGCTCCTGTTGGACAGAGCTTTTACTGGTTTAAAGATGAGCTTTCTACTGTAGATTGAAAGAAAAATCTTTTTACATCTGGTGAACATTGACATCTGTAAGTAGCTATGTAAACTGTAAAGCTGCCATTCTGCAGGGGCAAGAGGCTAGACATTGTCATGTTGCTGGGCATAAAAACATTTGGCACAGTTTTAACAAATAAGGAGATTCTATAGGGCCAGAATGTAAATCTGCCTTTTGACATCTGAATTTTGCCCTCTCCAGGTTACGTGGTGCTTCTGTAATCGTTAGGTTTGTGACTAATACGACCAAAGAGAGCAAGCAAGACCTGTTGGAAAGGTTGAGAAAATTGGAATTTGATATCTCTGAAAATGAAATATTCACATCTCTGACTGCAGCCAGAAGTTTACTAGAGCAGAAACAAGTCAGACCCATGCTGCTAGTTGATGATCGGGCACTATCTGATTTCAAAGGTAGGGGAAATTTGGAAAGTTTAAAGACTGGGTATTTATATGTACTTACAAATCATTTTTAAAACTGGATGTTTAGAGATGTTTATTCTGATTTCCCCGTTATTATTGAAACATTTGATAATACTGATATTTTGGATCTAAACTGGCATTTCCCAAACCTTTTTTGACTGTAATCCATAGTAAGTGAAACACATTACATAGTAACCTAATATGTATCTATATGTGTGTCTTTATGTAAGTTAAGCAATACTTACTCTTGCTGTGTAACATGTATTCTATTTTCTTTTTGGTTTGATTTTTTTGTTTGATTATGATGCTGCTTAGAGCCCTCCAAATTAGTTTACAATCTAATAATAGATCATGACCCATGGTTTGAAAAAACACAGGTCAAAATTACTTTGAGTATTATAAGCTAATCCTCAATGCAGGAGCCACTATATTAACTTGATTAAATGAGATATACCAGGATCTCTTTGTTTAATGTTATTCTGGATAGTGTGAAGTTTTTACATTGAATATGAAATATTTTTCAATCAAGAGAAAAGTGTTTCTCTTGGGAAAAGTCAACAGATTCTGGAAGAATATCATAGTTTTATGAAGCTTTGCCACATTGCTGCTTTTCTGAGGATACTCGGAGTGCAGTGGCACAATATAGAAAATGGAGTATAAGTTCAGCATGGCTATAGAGTTGGGCAGATCTCAAAACTAGTACTAATAGGAAATATGCCAATGTATCAATCAGAATTATTATTTGCAAGAAACAGAAACCAACTTTGCTGAATTAAACAGAAAATAAATTTATTAAAAGCATCTGAGTGCTGACAGGAATATAAAATGACACAAAGCCTATGGAGAGGAATTTGGCAATAGCTAGCAAAATTACATATGAAGCAGCACTTGTGAGAATCTATCTCTAAAATATAGATACAGAAATACACAATGACATATGAACAAGGTTATTCATTACTACCTTATTTGTAATAACAAAAGATTGGAAACAACCCAAATATTCATCAGAAGGGACTGATTGAATAAACTGTGATATATTCACAAAATGGAATGCTTTGTAGCTGAAAATTAAATAATGATGAAGAGTTCTATCTCTTGATAAGGAGTGCTCTGCATAGGATATATTAAATGAAAAAAGTAAGGTGTAGAAATCTTTACACATTTTCTGTGCAGGAAAATGAAAAGAAAATGGATATACATATATATTTGTCTTATATTTGTAAAAGGAAGCCAAAGAAGGATAAATGAAAACTAATAAAATGGTTACCTAAAGGGGAAGCAAGGGAGGAGGGGGATGGATTAAGAGAGGAGGCTTTTAAAAAAGTCCCCATTACATAATTTTGACTTTGGAACTGTGTGAATATTGTATACAATGAAAAGACAATTATACAAGTGAAAAACCAGCCTCCAAATAGAAATGAACTTAACTCTGTATCAGGTTGGTGACATAACCACTCAGAGAAAATAATTACTTCAAATGACTTTAAAGTACAGTGTTTTCACCTGTTCATTCATAGTAGGATAAATTCTAAGGACAAAAGAACTACAAAGAGATCTTAAACTGCATTCAGGAGTCTTATTGTTTTAGTAATACTTTTTTTTTTCTTTAATTAAAGGTATATATAGGACAAAGCAAAGTAGTAACTATTAGATTTTAGTGTCAGTGAAAAGAGATGCAAATAATAAAAATCAAGTAAGTTAAATAAAAGTTGTGTATTACTACTTTTGAATAGAAAATATAGTTACCAACTCCTTTTTCTTTTAAATAATACATATTGTGTAATCTTCTGCTGGAAAAGCCTAAAGTAATGACAACCCAGTGCTCAGACTGGTATCTGTGTCAGTTCCCACTGTAGTTCTTTGGAGAAATTACTGATTGCAGATCTGGACAGGTATCGGATGAGTCTGGAATAGCTTATTGTGTTAGCAAAGAAACTACTGGAGAATACTCGTGGCTACTGGTAAGGAGGAAGTTGGAAAGCCTGGATATCTGCAGCCAATAAGAGAGGCAAATAGGAATTGGCATATGGATAATCCATGGAACCTTTAATCAGACTTTTAATAATTGTAATGGAGAGGCCGAGCGTGATGGCTCAAATCTGTAATCCCAGCACTTTGGGAAGCTGAGGCGGGCGGATCACCTGAGGTCAGGAGTTCGAGACCAGCCTGACCAACGTGGAGAAACCCCGTCTCTACTAAAGATACAAAATTAGCTGAGTGTGGTCGGCACATGCCTGTAATCCCAGCTACTCAGGAGGTTGAGGCAGGAGAATCGCTTGAACCCAGGTAGCAGAGGTTGTGGTGAGCCGAGATCACACCATTGCACTCTAGCCTAGACAACAAGAGCGAAACTCTGTTCTCAAAAATAAATAAATAAAGTTGTAATGGAGAATGTACTTGTTTGATTGTCATGTCTGAAGTTCTAAGATGCCAAGGCCTTAAAACATACTTTAATTTTAAAATAATATTTCTGAAACTAAAAGTAGATAAGGCATTATGTAGAAAATTGTAGACTCTGCAGTGCATTTCATATTAATCATGAATGTGTTAACCTCAGTTGTGTCAATTAGAAAGTCTAATTTCCCTTGCCTCTTAGATTCTCAGTCCCTAATCAGTTGCTATTGATCTGATAGTTCATAGGGAACTCATGGCAGTTCTTGTTGATTGTAATCAGTAAAGCATTTTGAAGTAAGAAATTCTCATTTGTTTGAGGACATCAGGTTACAATTTTCAGTTCAGATCTTCTGGTTACTGAGTACCCTTAAGACTATGCACAAGGAATATGGAAAATGTTAGATTTTCTCTCTTTTCCCTCCCAACCCCCTTCTCCCTCTCCCTCCCCTTCTGTGTACTCTCTCTTATACTTCCAAAGTACACTGGGCAGGATAATCTATTAAATTTTAGATTATAGCTATAGCAAAAGTTTGCACTTGATTGACTAAAACCACTTTGTTTTAAATGTGGCATTGCTTTTAATTGCATTTTCAACAATCCTTTTTTTATTTTTTTCCCTTCCCAGGAATACAAACAAGTGATCCTAATGCTGTGGTCATAGGATTGGCACCAGAACATTTTCATTATCAAATTCTGAATGAAGCATTCCGGTAAACCTAGCTATTTATTTTTCATCTGATCATAACACTTCCCTTCTTCCTTTCCTTTGTCATTGTCATGAATGGTTTTGTGTGTTTTACTTTATGGCCACCTAAATTGTACATTAGGACAGACATCTTCAAGATCAACATCAAATAATATGTATTAGAATCTTGACTTTTTCATGTGCATAATATGTTTTTTGTTTTTATTTTGCTTTTGAGACAGGGTCTCACTCTGTCACCCAGGCTGGAGTGCAGTGACATCATTACGGCTCCCCACAGCCTCAGTCTCCCCAGGCTCAGACTTAGGTGCTCCTCCCATCTCAGTTTTTGTATTTTTAGTAGAGACGGGGTTTCGCTGTGTTACCCAGGGTGGGCTCAAGCGATCTACCCACCTCAGCCTCTCAAAGTGCTGGGATTACAAGTGTGTGCCAGCACACCTGAGCAGCAGTTTTATCTTTTATTATTACTCCTGTGATTCTTCACTGACTATGCTAATCTCCAAGGGAAAACAGTATCCAGGCTAATCCACCAAAAACAATAAATGTGATTTTACCTCCAGTGAGAATCCAGGCTGTGGAAAAGAGTTGACACATTTGACCACACTTTAAAAGAAATTATTTGATGAGTGATGATGATACAGTGAACTGAATAGTGGCAGTGGAGATGAAGAAAAACAGATTCAGATACCATCAACATGTCTTACTTTTGAGTTTAGTCAGTAAAGTAGAAGAGTGAGTCAAGGATACATTGAGATTTCTAACCTGAGCAAGTAAGATAGAGAACCCTTGGTTTGGGATTTAAGAGGTGATGAGTTTAGGTTTGGCCTATGGGATATCCAAGCGAGAGACATCAGTGGCTATGAGTGGAAGTAGAACTAGTACATAAGATGTTACAAATCTTCAGTTAATGTGTGCATTTCACTTAAATGAACTTTTTGCTGCTACTTCTAGAAGGAAGGCTGCATACTTGTTCTTGTAGTTCCCAAGATAAATTGGATCAGAATTTACCTGCAGATCTGCTGTAGAATGAGATTGTGACTTTTCCTTTGGATTTTGTAATTTTTCATTTCTTGCCTTTTTTTTCTGGTCAAACCATTAAACAGTATAATTTACCTTTGAATATATGTCAAGTATATAGTTCAAAATGTTGCATAGAGATATGTTGGACTAGCTTAGAAAATTTTTCTTTAATAGCCTGGCAAATTTTTTGTGTTTAACTGCGAGAATGCTATAAAAAAACAAAACAAAACAAAACAAAAAACCCAAAATTTTCTTACTAGTGCAAAGATCTATAAGAACCATTCTAACTTCTACATTATGTAGAATTCATTTCTTCATGTATACTACAGAATTAGAATGTTTATAGGAAACTATAAAACTCACCAGCCAGGTTCACACATTTGGGCACATTATTTGCTGTTGATCTTGAAAATGGCTGTCCTCATGTAAAGTCTATGTGGCCAGAAATAGCACTTTGAGAACAGCCACCTTTTACCCTGTGTGCACATTAATTTTAGATTCTTGATTAATGGAAACCACAACTACTTAATGTACTTTTATTTGTGACCGTAGTCACTGTGATAGTCAAGCCCTTGTTTAAAGGGAGCAAACTTACTTTTTATAGTTGGTCAGTATCTATTTACTGTAATTACTTCCTGGACATCCACTGTTATGTCAGATCACCTGGAGATGTACTTCAGTGTATATGGTGTTAAAATTACTTTTGCTTCCCCTGCCTTTTCAATTATCCTACTTTGACTTTTAGTTGAGGAGGGAGAGACTATGCCATCTGCTCCTTAATTAAGTTCTACAACTACCCATATCGGTTTTCATTTGAAACAGAATCTATTATTTTTCTTCTGAATTTACTCCTACTACCTTTCACTCATTTATTTAACCACAGAATTCAAGGAGAAGATATTGATTGATTTAAGCTGGCAATTTGGGAAGGACATGTTTAATAGGAAATTGAGAGTTCTGTCTTAGATGAATACTAGACTCAGGGTAATAAAAATGTATGTTGACATAATACTGACTTTGTAATTGCTCGGATGCTGTCTAATTGGTACACTTTCCTAACCATATTGATTTTTTATAAACACTACATTTTAAAACATTACAGTGCACTTATAGGTCAACTCTAATTTCACAAATGCACTTAACAGCTGGGTAGAGAGTTAACAGAAGGATTTTAGGTCTTGCCCTTCTTTGCATATTGATGTTTCCACAGGGACTGCCTTCCAACCAATGACTGCAGCTATTTGGATTGTGTGTGACAAATACAGACATCTCAAATGAACCACCGATTAGTTAAATTACTGTTTAGGCTGATAATGACAATGAACATTGTATTTTAAAGCCCATTGCATGCCATCTTCAGAGGCATGTTACATCAAGGCAGATACATCAACCTTCACATTACACTGCATCTTATTTATTGTGTTTTTAATGGATAGCCCACCACAAAAACGCATAGTACAGCCTTTCTACAAATACTTTTTAAATGCCTGAATGGAATTGAGAATTATTTGTTTGTTTGTTTGTTTGTTTGTTGTTTTTTTGAGACCAAGTCTCGCTCTGTCATCCAAGCTGGAGTACAGTGGTGTGATCTCAGCTTATCTCAAAAAAAAAAAAAAAAAAAACCCAAAGTTTGAGCATTTAAGTAATGGACCAATTATAATTGAACTTGATGATTACTATTAGGAGGAAAACAAACAGGTCACTTACAATCCAACCTGAACTTAGTAAACAAGACTAAAAAATATCTAATCACAAAATCAATATAAATTAAGTTTAAATGCTCAAGAAAGAATAAATTAAAAATTACCTATAACCCTGCCACCTAAAGAGAACCACAGTTTACATTTTAGCACAGTTACTTTGTTTCTATACACATACATGTTTACACAAAATTTAGAATGTATATATATACTATGCAGTAACATGCTTTTAAAAAACCTAATGTATTGTGCATGCTTTGTCATATTCCTAAATATCATTCTAAAACCTATTTGATTCTTACAGTATACTCTATTTTAAGAAGCACAGTGGGCCGGGCGCGGTGGCTCAAGCCTGTAATCCCAGCACTTTGGGAGGCCGAGACGGGCGGATCACGAGGTCAGGAGATCGAGACCATCCTGGATAATACGGTGAAACCCTGTCTCTACTTAAAATACAAAAAACTAGCCGGGCGACGAGGCGGGCGCCTGTAGTCCCAGCTACTCAGGAGGCTGAGGCAGGAGAATGGCGTAAACCCGGGAGTCGGAGCTTGCAGTGAGCTGAGATCCCGCCACTGCACTCCAGCCTGGGTGGCAGAGCAGGACTCCGTCTCAAAAAAAAAAAAAGAAGCACAGTGAATTGCTTTGCCACAAGTTCCTATTACTGTTGGTATTCCAGGTTTTTGAAATTCATTTTAAAAAACTCCTGAGAACATGTTTGTTGAGCAGTATTTATGCTTTCTTTATGATTTTTTTTTTTTCAGAAGTATAGTTGCCAGGCAAAGGAATTTTAGGGAAAAAAACTACATGGAATTACTTAGCCTAGGAAAAGTTTGAGGCCTTTTTTTTCCTAAATTAAGCAACTGTTCTCCAGCTCGTAGAGGAGCTTATTAAAATGTTATTATACCTGAAGAGAAATGGCATCACAACTTTCACGTTTAAATTTATAGATGAAGCCTTTTTAAGAATAATGTATTTGAAGTTTTGTTAATGACATTCTTCCCATAATTGCTGTAGAGTTTGAGAGTCCTCCAAAAGTCTTAGAGATGTACAGGAATTTTTTTTTAAATTTTTCGGGATGAGCTTCTTACCACTATAAGTGGTCTTTGTTGACAGTTGGATTGCTTGCTTTCCCCCATCTCCTTCTTAAGGAAAAATTATAAGTTTAATTACTCCAGTATATTCAATCCTTAGTAAAGGGAAGAAAAGAAAGAAACACAAACAAACAGTAATGGCGTCAGTACTGCGTTTGTACACTAACTCTTGAGTCTTTTCTAAGTACTTAGAGCCCTGAGCATGAGGAATCTCAGAACAGAGTAGCAGCAGGGCTCAAATTAGCAATATATCTATGGGCTTTTCCCATTTTTGAAAGGGATGACTCCTGTGCAGTGTTCATAATTAAAGTCCAGACTGTAAAATATTACTTTGGTGGTGAGAAATTGTTTAAGACTTCAGAACTTGAGATGTTTAAAGCATTTCATTAGTGTATGTAGGAGAAGTTTATATGCAGATCTGAAAATCATAGAATACAGAATCCAGTTGACTATCATAATCACTGCTCTTATTTTGTAGTTTGAGGATATATTTAGCTGGCAACTCCTGCTACTCTAAATATGATTTGTTTACATGAACAAACCATAAAAATATATTCTGTTACTGATTCTTCCATTGAGGTAAACATGCACAGTAAGTTATACAGATTTTAGGTATACAACTCAATACAATTTTACACATAGGTATACCTATATAACCCCCATTTGGTGATCAAGATTAGAACATTTTCAGCATCCTTGGTGGCTCCCTTTCCCAGTCAGTACCACTCCTTCCCCCGGATAACCACTGTTCTGACTTCTGTAATTATTGCCATTTCTTAACCTTCATATGAATGAAATAATAGAATTATAGCATTTTTTGGTCTGCTTTTGAGATTTATCCAAGTTTTTGCATGTACCAGTACTTTGGTTTTTATTTTGCTTCTTTGTTGTTGTTTTGTATAGTAGTAGTCTATTATATGAATATTCCACAATTTATTTATTCATTCTGCTGTTAATGGACATGGATTGCTTCCAGTTTGGGCTGTTATGAATAAAACTACTGTGAACATTCTTGTATATGTCTTTTGGGGGACATATGCATTCAATTCTCTTGGGTACATGTCTAGAAGTGAAATTGCTAGATAATAGGATAGGTAATTGTTTAGTTTTAGTAAATATCGCCAAACAGTTTTCCAAAGTGATTGTACCAAGTCATACATTCTTGCTAGCTATAAATGAGAGTTCCAATGCTCCATATTCTCTATTTAATAGTAGCTATTCTGTTTGGTGTATATGGTGGTACCTTTACTGAGTTTCTATTTGGTTTTTTTGTTGTTATTGTTACTGTTTTTCAAAGACAGGGTCTTGCTCTGTTACCCAGGCTAGAGTGCAGTGGCACTATCATAGCTCACTGTAGCCTCAAACTCCTGGACTCAAGAGGTCCTCCTGCCTTAGCCTCCCACGTAGCTAGGACTACAGGTGTGTGCCACCACACCTGGCTAATTTTTAATTTGTCTTTGTAGTGGGGTTTTGCTGTGTTACTGGCTGTTCTCAAATGCCTGACCTCAAGTGATCATTCTGCTCCAGTCCCTCAAAGTGCTGGGATTACAGGTGTGAGCTATTGCATCCAGCCTCAGTTTCAATTTGTATTTCTCTGATGAGTAATGTTGTTGAAACCTTTTCATATGCTTATTAGCCATTTGGATATCTTTTGTTGTGATGCACCCATTCAAATCTTTTACGTTTTCCTATTGGGTTGTCTTTTTCTTACTGATTTGTCAGAGTTCTTTTTTTTTTTTTTTTTTGAGACAGAGTTTCACTCTTGTTGCCCAGGTTGGAGTGTAATGGCACAATCTCGGCTCACTGCAACCTCTGCCTCGTGGGTTTAAGCAATTATCCTGCCTCAGCCTTCCGAGTAGCTGGGATTACAGGCATGCACCACCACGCCCGGCTAATTTTGTATTTTTAATAGAAACGGGGTTTCTCCATGTTGGTCAGGCTAGTCTCGAACTCCCGACCTCAGGAGAGCCACCCGCATCGGCCTCCCAAAGTGCTGGGATTACAGGCGAGAACCACTGCACCCGGCCTGAGAATTCTTAAAGTGTTATATCTTACGAGACTTTGGTTGGATATATGTACCACAGATATCCCTGTTTTTGATTTGCCTTTTCACTCTCTTAATAGTATGAGAACATCAGGTTCTTAATTTTGATGTAGTTCAATTTGTCAGTATTTTCTTCTGTTTTGTTTAAGAAATCTTCGCCTACCCCAAGGTCATGAAGATATTTTCCTGTGTTTTCTTCTGTAAGCTTTATTGTTTTACTTTTAGCAATTAGGTGTAGAATCTGTTTTGAATTAATTGTTGTGAATTGTGTGAAATAGAAATTCATTTTTATCTGTGGATACTCAGTTGTTCTAGCAACATATATTGCAAAGACCCATTCTTCCCCCATTGAATTGCAGTTGTGCTTTTGACATAAATCAAATGACTAGATTCTTTATCTATACTTTTGCCATTCCATACTGTCTTAATTATTGTAGCCTCATAATAAGCCTCAATATCTGGTAGTGTACATCCTCCAACTTTATTATTTAAGATTGTCGTGGCTATTCTACCTCCTTTGGATTTCCACACAGATTTTGAAATCAACGTGTTAACTTTCACAAACAAAGCCTGCTGGGAGTTTGATACTTCATTAAATCTATGGATTTGGGCAGTAATTATATCTGTACAATAATATATCTTACAGTCTGTGAAAATCAAATGTATCTCCATTTATTTAGGGAGTTTTCTTGTTTTGTTGTTTGTTTTTTTACATTTGTTCTCATCAGTGTTTTCTAGTTTTTAGAATGTGGGTCTTGGATATTTTGTTAAATTATTCTTGTCTTTCATATTGTTTGATACTATTGTAAATTATATTTTGTTTTGTTTTCTGAAACAGAGTTTCGCCCTTTTTGCCCAGGGTGGAGTGCATTGCACGCTATCAGCTCACTGCAACCTCTGCCTCCCAGGTTCAAGTGATTCTCCTGCCTCAGCCTCCCAGTAGCTGGGAGTATAAGCATGTACCACCATGCCTGGCTAATTCTTGTATTTTTAGTGGAGATGGGATTTTGCCCTGTTGTCCAGAGTAGTCTCAAACTCCTGACCTCAGGTAATCCACCCACCTTGGCCTCCCAAAGTGCTGAGATTACAGGTCTGAGCCACCGTGCCCAGCCTTGTATTTTGCTAAATTTCATATTTATTTGCTTATTGCTAATACATAGAAAGCTAATAGGGTTTTCGTATATTAATCTTGTATCCAGCAGTCTTCTTCCATTTACTTGCTAATTCTAATAGATGTTTGTATTAGTAGAATCTTTTGGATTGCATTTCTACATAGACAATTGTAGACAGTAATGACAATTTTAATTGTCTCCTTCCAGTGTTAAAATTCTTTTTATTTTCTTGCTATATTACACTGTCTGGGACTCCTAGTGCAGTACTGATACACATGGTGATAGTAGATAGCCTGATCTTACTTCTGAATTCAGGGGTAGAACTTTCAGTATTTTACCTCTTCAAGTATTTCTTACTAGGTCAATAAGCTATGTTTGTTTGTTTTTAATCCCAAAGACTTCAAAACTTTTTTTTTTTAATTCTGTTTATAACTAGAAATAGCAGTGTTGAAGTTGTCTTAGATTTTCTATTTTAATTTTTCATTTCATCTGTCACTTTGGATGTATAGTATTCTTAGATTTTTATTTTTTGTGGAACATTGAGTCTCTACAAACTCATTGCATTTTTTTCAGTAATTAATGAGAGAATTACTGTGTCGGTGTGACATTGGAAGTATTTTGGGGGTTTCAATTAAATATTAGTGGTATTTTCCTTTGGTGTTTTTCATGATTCACTAGTTTTAATTTGAACTTTTGATAGTTCATGTCTGTCGAGTTGATTGGTATTACTTTTAAGTGTGTTGAATGTTAACACTTTGGCATTACTTTAGTTCAGCGTTTCTCAACCAGGGACAGTTTTGCCCCCTAAGGAATATTTGGTAAGGTTTGGAGACATTTTTGGTTGTCATAACTGAGGGAGAGGGGTGGTACTGGCATATGATGGGTAGAGGTCAGGGATGCTGCTAAACATCCTGTTATACATAGGTCAGCCCCCACGACAGGCATTTTCTGGCCTAAAATAGTAGGGCTGAAAAGCCCTGATCTAATAGTGCTTCATTTGAAACTGAAGCCCACAAATGTGAAGTGACTCTCCATTATTTATTTTTAGTATAGTTACTATACTTCCTACATTTATGAATAAAAATAGTTGTCATAGGTCAGGACACTGAGGCATGCAGAGGTTCATCTATGATTTAGTTTATTGAATAAACATTTAGCAAAAGGTACCAGGTCTTCTTTTTTTTAAGTAGGAAATACAGTGATGAGTACAACTAATGGGCATTATGGAGACTGTATTCTAGTGAGGAAGACAGACCAAGCACAACAGGATAAGGATTACCAGTTGTGCCAAGTGATATATGAAGGAAGAAGGGGGTTGGAATAGTTACCAAATGTGAGGAGGGAGTCCACTTTATTTAAAGAGAGATTAAAAATGACTTCTTTGATTTGCCGACATTTAAACTGAAACCTGACAAATGAGTGGAAGAAATCTATGTGGAAAGTATGGGGAACAGTTTCAGGAGGAGGGGGCACCATATAGGGGCTGAAGCAGGAAGAGTTTGACATTTTTTGAGGAAATGAGAAAACAGTATTGTGGCAGGAGCTCAGTCAATAATGGGAAAGGTAACTTGAGATGAGAGTGGAGATGTGGGGTTGGGGGTAGATAGGGCAAGGCTTTGGAGACTGTGCTAAGGACTTTGGATTTTATGCTGGTTGCTGTGAGAAGCTATTAAAGAATTTTGAGAGGGGAGGGACATGATCACATCTATTTGCACTTTTGAAAATTCCCACTATTGCTTATTCAATGGATTGGAATAATAGAGAAAAATGCAGGAAGACCAGTTGTAAGGCTATTACAGTTCAAGTGAAAGAGTAAGACAGTTTTGAGATATTTTTTGCTTCAAAATTGGAAATTACTGGATTTCCTACTGAATAGGGATGTGGAGATGGTGGGAGAAATTGAGAAATCAAGGATCACTGATAGGGTTCTGGCTTGAGTAACTGGGAGAAATCATTGAGATGGGAAAGATTGGGGAAGGAACACTTTTGGGGAGTGGGGTGAGAGGGACTTACCAGTTTGATGTTGGACATATGGTAGGTGTTTGACCAGTACTTAAACTGCAGTATAATTTCATTTCCACATGCTTCATCTTCAGGGGAAATGGTTAAGTTATTTAGAAAGACAGCGTAGTGTTCAGGCATACCTCCTTTTATCGCACTTTGCATTATTGCGCTTCACAGATACTGCATTTTTTTTTTTAACAAACTGATTTTGCAGTAATCCTACATTGAGCAAGTCATCGGCACCATATTTCCAACAGCATGTGCTTACTTTGTGTCTCTGTGTCACATTTTGGTAATTCTTGTCAATATTTCAGACTTTTCATTATCATTATGTGTTACGGTGATCAGTGATCTTTGATGTTACTATTGTAATTGTTTTGGGGAGCCACAAACCATGCCCATGTAAGATGGCAAATTTAATGTTGTGTGTGTTCTGACTGCTCCACCAACCAGTTTTTCTATCTCTTTCCTCTCCTCTGGCCTCCCTATTCCCTGAGACACAATGATACTGAGATTAGGCCAGTTGATAACCCTACAGTGGTCTCTGAGTGTCTTAAGTGAAAGGAAGAGTCATACATCTCTTACTTAAAATGAAAAGCTAGAAATGAGTAAGGTTAGTTAGGCATGTCGAAAGCTGAGATAGACTGAAAGCTAGGCCTCTTGTGCCAAATAGTCAAGTTTTGAATGCAAAGGAAAGTTCTTGAAGGAAATTAAAGTGCTACTCCAGTGAGCACACAAATGGTAAGAAAGCAAAACAGCCTTATCACTAATATGGAGAAAGTTTTAGTGGTCTGGATAGAAACTCAAACCAGCCACAACATTCCCTTAAGACAAAGCCCTAACTCTCTTCAATTCTATGAAGACTAAGAGAGGTGAGGAAGCTACAGAAGAAAAGTTTGAAGCTAGCAGAGGATGGTTCATGAGGTTTAAGGAAAGAACCTGTCTCCATAAACTTGCATTAAAGTGCAAGATGAAGCAGCAAGTGCTGATGTAGAAGCTACAGCATGTTATCCAGAGATCTAACTGAGATCATTGATGAAGGCGTCTACACTAAACAAGAGATTTTCAATGTAGATGAAACAGTCTTACATTGGAAAAATATGCCGCCTAGGACTTTCATAGCTAGAGAGGAGAAGTCAGTGCCTGGCTTCAAAGCTTCAAAGGACAGGCAGTCTCTCTTGTTAGGGGCTAATGCAGCCGGTGACTTAAGTTAAAACCTATGCTCTGTAAATAGAATAACAAAGCCTGAATGACAACACATCTGTTTATGGCATAGTTTATTGAATGTTCCAAGCCCACTATTGAGACCTACTGATCAGAAAAATAGATTCCCATTAGTATATTACTGCTCATGGACAAAGCAACTGGTCCCCCAAGAGCTCTGTTGGAGATGTACCAGGAGATCAATATTGTTTTCATGCCTGTTAACACAACACCCATTCTGCCACCCACGGATCAGGGAGTCATTTTGACTTTCAAGTCTTATTATTTAAAAAATACGTTTTGTAAGGCCATAGCTGCTGTAGACAATGATTTCCTCTGATGGATCTAGGCAAAGAAAATTGAGAAACTTCTGGAAAGGATTCAGCATTCTAGGTGCCATTAAGAGGATTTGTGATTCGTGAAAGGTCAAAATGTCAACATCAACGGGAGTTTGGAAGAAGCTGATTTTAACCCTCATGGATGACTTTGAGGGGTTCAAGACTTCAGTGAAGGAAGTAACTGCAAGTGTGGTGGAAATAGCAAAATAACTAGAATTAGACGTAATGCCTGAAGATGTGGCTGAATTGCTGCAATCTTATGATAAAACTTGAATGGATGAGGACTTGCTTCTTTTGAATGAGCAAAGAAAGTGGTTTCTTAAGATGGAATCTACTCCTGGTGAAGATGCTTTGAACATTGTTGAAATAACAACACAAGATTTAGAATACTACATGAACTTAACTGATAAAGCAGCAGAAGGGCTTGAGAGGATTGATTCACAATTTTGAAAGAGTGTCTTTTGTGGGTAAAATACTGTGAAACAGCATCATATACTACAGAGAATTGTTTCATGAAAGGAAGATTAAAATTGATGCAGCAAGCTTCATTGTTGTCTTGTTTTGAGACATTGCTGCAGTGACTCAACCTTCAATGACTACCACCCTGATCCGTCAGCAGCCATCAACATCGAGGCAAGACCTTCTCCCCGCAAAAAGATTACGACTCCCTGAAGGCTCAGATGATTGTTAGCATTTTCAGCAATAAAGTATTTTAAATAAACATATGTACATTTTTTTTGTACACAGTGCTGTTGCACACTTAATAGACTATGGAAAACCAAAATTTATGTGACTTGCTTTATTGTGATACTTGCTGTATTGCAGTGGTCTGCAGCTGAATCCAAAATATCTTATAGACATCCCAGTATTTGGGAGAATCCCAGATTGGTTTTCAGGTTCTGGGTTCCAGCACTGGTTCTAGCTCTCCTTGATTGGTGCCAGCATCTCAGATGATCTCATCTGTAAAATAGGTCATGTTGGACTTGATGTTTCTCTGGGTCTCTTTCAGTAATATTCTGTGGCTCTAAATTTATTTATTCTATTTTAATTTCCGGGGTACAAGTACAGGATGTGCAGATTTGTTACATAGGTAAACGTGCGCCATGATGATTTGTTGCACCTATCAGCCCATCACCTAGGTATTAAGCCCAGTAGGCATTAGTTATTTTTCCTGATGCTCTCCTCCCCCACACTCCCGACTGGCCCAAGTGTTTTTTGTTCCCCTCCCTGTGTCCATGTCTTCTCGTTGTTCAGCTCCCACTTATAAGTGAGAACATGTAGTGTTTGGTCTTTTGTTCCTGTGTTAGTGTGCTGAGGATAATGGCTTCCAGCTCCATCCACGTCCCTGCAAAGGGCATGACCTCATTCCTTTTTATGGCTGCATAGTATTCCATGGTGTATATGTACCACATTTTCTTATCCAGTCTATCACTGATGGGCATTTGGGTTGATTTCATGTCTTTGCTTTTGTGACTAGTGCTGCAGTGAACATATGTGTGCGTATATCTTTATAATAGAATGATCTATATTCCTTTGGGATTACTGGGTCAAGTGATATTTCTGGTTCTAGGGCTTCGAGGAATTGTGTCGCTCTAAATTTAAATCACCCCTTCAGCTTTCTCTTGCTGCTGTGCCTGAGATTTTTATATGGTAGCCCTGCTCCCTGGGCTAGGATTTTTTACACTTTATTTATTCACCTACATGGAATTTATAACCAGAAATTTTGAATTAGACCTTCTTTGTGCCTTTAATATGTAACTTATTCACTAATTCATAAGCAAGATAATTATGTTGACCTTGCTTTATTGCAGAAAGCAAAAAAACCGCAGACCGCAAAAAGGCAATCAGTATTCTTCCAAAAGTAGGCATGTCTATTATGGATATTTTTGATTTGGATTGGCAGATCAGTTTTTTTTTTTTGGCAAGTAAAGTGACTAATCAGCATAAAAGCAAGTCACATAATTATTTCTTATAATTATAATAATTATATATTATTTTTTGAGATAGAGTTTCTCTGGCTGGTCTGGAATCCTGGCCTCAAGTGAGCCTCCCACCTTGGTCTCCCAAAGTGCTGGGATTACAGGCATGAGCCACCGTGCCTGGCCTCCAGTAGTCTTATAGGTAGACAAAAGATTTTAAGATTTTCTGCTGACATATTGTCTTTGTATTAAAAACAACTATCTTTTAAAATTTTGTGCTTCTATAACAATACCTGAGACTAGGTAATTTATAAAGAACAGAGTTATTTCTTATAGTTCTGGAGGCTGGGAAGTTCAAGATTGAAGGGCCTGCACCAGGTGAAAGCCTTTTTGCCACATCATCCTGTGGTAGAAGGCAGAAGGTCAAGAGAGCACGCATGCAAGAGAGGGAAGCGGGCCAAACTCATCCTTTTGATCAGGAACCCACTCCTGCAATAACTAACCTACTTCCTCAATAACAGTGGAACTCTCATGACCTAGTCACCGCTTAAAGGCCCCTGTCTCAACACTGTTGCATTGGGAATTAATATCCCAACACGTGAATTTTGGGGGGACAAGCCATAGTGACAGCCAAGCTTTTGTTGCCCTGTCTAGTAAGTAGAAGAATACTCCAAGTATTGGGGTGGCTCTGATATTTTAAAAAATGTTTAACTATGAAAGATCTTTTAATCCGCGTCCTAGAAAACTTACTTTTCAGTCCATCCTCAGTATGCCTTGACTCTTCAAAGATTCAGTAAAGCTTATGCTGTGCAGAGAAGAACAGTAGAAGGAAGAACTGCTTCCCTGAGAGATGTATAATACTTCTCCAGCCTAGTGTAGAACCAATTCCCATTTAGAGAAGTGTAGAGGAACCCACAGTTTCAGCTGTTCCAGGGAAGGCATTAAAGTACTGCATGGGAATTAAGTGCACACATCAATCAAGCTGATAAGTCTTATCCCCAGTTAATATATAATAAAATATTAACAAAGCTAAATCAAATGAGTTTTCAGTTTAGCTATATAAGTGGAAAGCAATTTTGAGGTCTGTTGCATAAAGAATTCTAGTTCCGTGGTAGAGTAGCAAATAAGTGGGCTTGGGGGTGGGGTGACAAGAGAGGAGATAGATAAGTCACCCGTTAGTAACTCATTGCTGTCAGCTGTAGGTCTTTAAGGCCAACAGAGTGGCTTTGCCAGGTTTCCTAATAGTTGTATTTCAAGAGCAGCTTTAAGAAATAAATTTGTATTAATATTAGCGAATAAATTTGAAGGATCTGTCCAGTGCTGTGAGCAATCTGTAGTAACTAACAGTAAGGCCCTGTAATAGTATTGGTTTTTACTTTATAAAATATTTAATCATAAATGTCTGAATTCTGCATCTCCCACAGGAAGGCATTTCCATGCCCACTGACAAAAATAATTTAGCAGTGTCATAGTTGAGCGCTTAATTACTCATAATTGTGAAGGGTAAGATATGATGAATTCTTCCTTGACAGACATACTAAATATTTTAACCAAGTAGATGACTTAAAGTAAATTAAGCTAGTGAGATCATTTATTACATTGGTTAAAAGCGGTTTAAGAAATATATCATGTCCCACATGCCATTAGATGATAATACGTGCATGAGTACTTCTGCCATGTGACTAAAGGCTGTATTATTGTGATGGATGGCAGTTGTTTTAGGTTGGGTGTTGGAAAATGAGTGTTAAATTTCTGGGGACTTTTTGACTTGTTTTGTTGTTTTGCTATAGGTAGATTTGCTTATCTAATGAGGATTCTTAGCTATAGGTAGAATTTGCTTATCAAAATGATGGGAAAACTCTTTATGTCTTTTTGTCTGATGTGAGAGTATTGTTTGTCCTGTATCAGGACAAAGGAAGGGACCTGACAGGGAAGGGTCTCCCGTAAATCTTTTTCTTCAGGAAAGATGGCCTGATTTGCAAAATAATGTTGAAAGCAATCAAAAGGTATAAGAGGTAAAAGTGCAAGCAGAAACTCTTTGTGAAACACTTTATTAAAAGTTTCTGAATTAAAAGAAACTTACATTTTGGAGTAGAGGAAACAGGAGTTCAGATATTTTAGGAGTTAACTTAATATGTCACTGCAGCAACAATTGTGTAGTATTGTAAAAGGCTCAGGAGCCCCCTGCTTACCATTGAGGAAGGTTGAAACAACTTGTCTCATTAAGTTAAGCTTCTTCCCTGGAGTGTCTTATTTAGCTTTAGTTCTCTTAATTCTCTTTCCCTGGTGATTTGGGTAAAGTGTCTGAAACCACTAAAGGTAAAAGGTTGAAGCAATCCCAAATTTAATAATCTATCACCTTTCTTTAGTGTATCTGAGTGTAATTCCCAGCACTTCTTTGTGAATTCATTAGAAGACAGCAAGTCATTAAAAGTTAATAAGAAACTGTTTGTTTCTGTGGATGTGAATAAAGCCACTTTGTAAGTCTGACATTCTTTCCCAGTCATAAAAGCCTTGCTTTTAGTCAATTTCTTTTTTGTTGTTGTTCTCTCTAGGTTACTCCTGGATGGAGCACCTCTGATAGCAATCCACAAAGCCAGGTATTACAAGAGGAAAGATGGCTTAGCCCTGGGGCCTGGACCATTTGTGACTGCTTTAGAGTATGCCACAGATACCAAAGCCACAATCGTGGGGAAACCAGAGAAGACGTTCTTTTTGGAAGCATTGCGAGGCACTGGCTGTGAACCTGAGGAGGCTGTCATGATAGGAGATGTAAGTAGAAGAACCCAGGAGGTGCTCCTGGCTCACCTGTCGTGCTGGGAGAGCCAGCTTGGAAACACTGCTTTAGGAAACGGGACATTCTCTTACTGTACATAAGTATATAAGTGGCTACCTATAAAACAAGGTTTCCTGTCAATGTTTAGTGGTATTCTTCTAAATAACTGAAATTTTTATTATTTCTGACATTTCTCCATAGCGTAATGGGAGATTTGTGTGTTACAATACATATATATATGTAGTTAACGCCTATAATATATATGTATGTTTATATATTATATACATAGTTCAAAAGCCATTTATATTGCAAGTTAGTTGAATGCTTTAAATGTCTTCTTGAGGAACACCACTACACAAATGAGAACCTATACTAAAGAATTCTACCACTAGTGTTTTTTTTTCTTAGCATATGCTTTATGGAAGAACTTCTTTGTGTGCCACAAATAGCTAAAGATACTGATCACCTTAGCCCTTTGAGTGGCAGGGCTGAGCCTGGGATGATTGGAGGCCCTGGCTGGTCACCTGTGGCCATGAGCATCTTATCAGTTTACCCCAGTGTGCTAGGCAAATGTTATTTCCTGTGTGTGTCTCAATGGGAAAAGAGCTGGAAAGCACACTGCCACATGATAAGTTAGTGGCCAGGATTATATTTCAATTTTTAAATAATAATATGTCAAGCTGGGAGGGATCGTCACAAATGTCTGGTCCAAAACTCCTCATTTTATAGACTGGGAAACTGAAGCCCGAAGAGGTGAATCTCCAAGCCTGAATTCCCATAGCTAATTAGTAGCACAACTGGAAGTAGAACTTGAGCTCGGGACTCCCTCCCTAGCTGTTTTAACTTGTGATGGTGGAAATGTGTATCACAGTCCTCCTGATTTTATCTTCTGTTTCTATAATCATTCACCTAAAATTGAATAGGATAATCACTGAGTTCAATAATATTTTGAGAAACCATCTTTTGAGTCACAACTGTTCTTCTTGGCAAGCCTTTAGCTGCCTTTCCTAGACAAATGCGTCTGAAGAAGTGGTTATCCGAGCTGGAGGCTTCAGAATTCTTTATCCCAGGAGATGCTGGCCCTGGGGCAGGATGAGAGATGGCAAGGGATGCAATAACTGTGTTCAACTGCATGGAGGGTTGTTGGTTATCCAGGAAAGTGGTGGTTCCCCCCTTCTCCTTGTC
Organism: Rhinopithecus bieti; assembly: GCF_001698545.2. Classification (NCBI taxonomy): domain Eukaryota; kingdom Metazoa; phylum Chordata; class Mammalia; order Primates; family Cercopithecidae; genus Rhinopithecus; species Rhinopithecus bieti. Next base: position 3,502,531 of record NW_016818934.1, on the reverse strand, counting down.
CACATTCACTTTTTCCCACCTCCCTGTCTCTTCTCTCCCATCTCCACTCTTCAACAGGGAAAGTTTAGCTGTAACAGAAAAGGTTTGAAGTTGGACCTTGAATGAGGATTTTGACATTCTGAAACTCATTTTCAAGGGCTGTTGTTGAACAATATTAATGGTTTTCAAGGGAAAAAAAAACTGTCATCAGGCATGGTCTGAATCAATCCTGCTTATTGACATGAGGTGGCAAGATTAATTTTTTTGATTTTTCTTTCAGTCTTTGGAATTTTAATTACCTTGCATTCATCATCATTGAATTTAACCAAGTATATTTATCCTTGTCTTGAATAATAATTAGGAAGAGGAGCTTCTTTTTCAGAATGATCTGTTATTCCCAAGTGTGAAGTGAACATCAGACAGTCAGAGTCTGTTTGAGTATCTGGATTTAACTTGATTCTACCTGTTAGGACAATGGGATGGAAAGTAACGATAGCATACTACATGGTCCACAGAAAAGATATCTTCTGAATCTAGCTCATTCACTGTCTGCAGCTGGATTATTTACTGTCAAATGGATAGAATGCATTTTTCCATGATCTGTTTAATGGGGAGATAAATAGATGTAGCTGTGGCAAAGCATAGAGAAATGTAATTGTAACTCTGCTGTCTGTGTTTGGTTACCAAGATTACTACTCTATTGTATACCTTCCACCTCTGAGATACTTCCCTTTCCAAACTTGGAATGCTTCCTCAGAGTATTACATGTGGATTCACCTTTTATATCTTCTCTTTTCTATTTCAATAAAAAACATGGCATTACAGTTGGACACCCTAGCCTAATAAACAGTTGGTAAGGTTTGTTGGCTAGCTTACTGAAGACACTGCACTAAATGCTTTCTTTATGCTTTTCTAGGATTGCAGGGATGATGTTGGTGGGGCTCAGGATGTTGGCATGCTGGGCATCTTAGTAAAGACTGGTATGTATCTTCTGTATAAAGCATTTTCTAAAACAGAATAGTAGAGTACACATTTGACTTAAAGAACAATCTTTGCAGAAATGGCAGAGCCCTGGGCACTTTTATTCTCTTTCTGCCACAAAGCAAAAGTAAAACGGCGTAGGATTATAGGAAACAATTGGGAAGGGCCCGTGCTATACAAAGCTAGGAAGACGAGGGCTCAGAGGTATTTTAACTCTTTCCCAGAGATAACCATTCCTGATTGACAGCATTTATATTATTTCCTGGATGTACAGTTCACCACAGAGGGATGAAGCAAAGGACCATGAATGGTAGTGCTCTGTGAAAATACCTTTTATTTTTCTGCTGGCTATACGACTGTGATACCGATTTCTTTAGGAACTGGCCAGCTAAGTGATCTGATTCTTTGTGTTAATGTTTGAACTTTTACAAAATATTTGAAAACTCTTTTTTTCTCTTTACTTACTGTTTGTGGTGGGCAAAAGGTTAAGAAGTATTTCCGGCACTATTAGGTTTACTTTATATGGTATCTCAAATAAATTTAGGAAAAAGGAAAGACCTTAGTGGGGAGGATTCACTAATAGAGTATTATGACCACCATAGACTGGTTAAGTGCCTTGGGTCCTGGTCTCAGCTCTGCACTAACTAGCTGTGTGAGACACAGGTCAAGGTTCTTCCCCTTTTCAGGCCCTGTTAGAATGATGGGATTGGACTGGTCCCATCTTGCCCTCATAGTTTATGATCCTGTGTAGAGTGGGACTGATAAAGTCCTTTCGAGGTAAGGAAAGAACAGGCATAAGATATGTGAGTGGGGCCGAATATTATTGCATTGGGAACTTAATGAACTGTTACCGTTAAAATGAAAAGGCCTTCTTCCCCTGCATGCTGCTCCCAAACGGCACCTGCTGCATTTGGAATTAACAGCACATGACAGCCAGAAATCTTGTCCAAGAAATATCATCAAACTCTTATAAATCAAATGGCAGATAAGTGGTTCCATAGATGTCTCTGTGAGCTCACTTGCCTGGTTTCATATCATGGTAGTAAAACTATTTAATAGGCTGTTTACAGAAGGGAATATTTAAACATAAAGTCAAAGAAGAGTGACCACTGGGAAATTTTTTAGAAAAAGTGACTATGATGTTTATTCAAGAAAATGTGGTTGCTTAAAATCTGCTTTGAATTTCAAATAGAAACAAGAAATGTAGATGGAGCTACAATTGAATAACAAGTATGTGGCGAAGGTCTGTACAAAGAGTGAAAACACTATCTGCTTTTGCCTGAGGCCTGAATTGAACCATTGGAGCCTTGCAGATATTAACACTAGTCACTCTAGAATTAACACAGTGGGTTTTTTCGAATGTCTCAGTCAAAATGATCACTTTCCCAGGAACATAACAGCCCTGTGAGTAAGCAGAAAAGAGGAAGAATGAAATAAAATCTGGAAAAGTAGCCACACTCATCAGCCTCCATGTATCTTTCTTTTCAGATTTCTGCCTTTTGCTGTTTTATTTTCTCATTATTGAAGAAATCCTGAGATCACTATTTTTGCTCTTGTGTATTATTCCTATAAGTGTTTTGTTTTGTTTTGTTTTAGCTCATGTAATTAAGGATTTATACTGAGCTTCAAAATGGTACCTCTGCCAGTGTCTTGATGGGCCCAGCTCTCCCAGCTGGTCTCCACTGGCTCTGTCATCTTTTCTGACTGTCATTTGGTTGTAACCAGCCTTTCACAGGCATCAGTTTAGTCTCTGAGAAGCCATCAGCATAACACAATCAAGTTCAAAATGTGTAATTAGTAAATCAACTAAGTACAGCTCTTGGAAACAGGCATATTTGTACCATTGATTTTTGGTCAGAAAAATCATGAATAACCCTACTGTTCTAGAAACGTGGAACAGCCAGCTCCATTGATAAATTTTAACTCAGTGCAGTGGACAAGTGCTATGCTTCCCAATGTTGAAAATAACCGTATTTTAATTAATATTCAATAACAAGTGCTTTTTGTGGATCATCTTGAGCAATTTTGTTTCTCAAGGGGTAGCACAAGGTAGATGCTCAATATAATTTGATCCGTTATTTGTTAAATATTTTTGACTAGTCCTAACCAGAATTTGTTTAGCATGTGAAACAGTCATCTAGAAAAAAAAAAATAGGATCCTTCTTTGACTTCATATATCATCAACGTAGCATCCTGTTTTCTCCCCCCGTTCATCATTTATCCATCCATGAAAGCACAGGTTGCAGCAGTGAGTGAGTCAGCCATGAGCAATGCAGGGAGCTTCATTCACTCAGTGAATGTTATTGAGCCCCTGCTGTGTGCCAGGCACAGTGCTAGGTGCTAGAACTAGAACATATACCTAAGCCACTTTTGTCAATTTGTACTTTGTAGAAACCCCACTTGCAGAGCCACACTAAGCAAAAGCCTTTAACTCCATGGCTAAGAAGCTTATGTCTTTGTACCTTAGACCACTGGATCCAGAAAGTAGGTAATATAGTAATATTTAGTCATTACTTACTTGTAAGATCAAATAGAAACCTTGTGAAGGAGTTTATACTTAATGATATTTAAGCTTGGGAAGAAAACTGCCAGTAGAGCTTGCTGCGGGGACCATACTACGGACAGGTGCCTTCAGGGTGCTAACGAGAGTGAGGTATATATTAATTACCTTTGTACATTTGATGCTGGCTGCCTTCCTGTAAGAAGTTACAATCAGTAAGATAAGACAGGAAGCATCTTCTCCACCATGATGCAAAGATGTGAAAAAGAGGGTTTTTCAGGCTTTGTGTTTGTCTGGCAAAGCCTCTTAAAGAAGTAGTTGTAGAAAACAGCATGTCTGTTGTTGAAAGAGCTGAGTTTAGGCATAGAAAACTGGGAAGAGCAGAAGAATCAATAACAGAGACCACAAAGGGATGAGAGAGCAAGGAGAAAGGTGAAGGGCAGAGGCAGCCCTGGTGGCTACAGGGCAGGAGCTGCATTCTGCATTTCCTCCCTCCCTCCCCTCTCTTCTTCCCTCCATTCAGTCTTTAAAAAGATATTTACAGGGTGATTACTATGTGCTAGTCACTATGTTAGATACTTGGAATACACTGGGACATATAACAGATAGAGTCCCTGCTCTCAAATAACTTAGTCTTCTTAAATGTGAGACATGTTAAACAAATAAATGCATAATTACAAATTGTTTTAAATGTTCTAGAGGCAAAGAACAAGGTTAATGACAAGGGAGGGGTTTTAATTTGGATGGAAAGGTGGGGTCTGACCTGAAGCATGAAGGAGGTAGTCAGGTGAGAAGAATGGAATGACAAGGGAATGGCAGGTATGAAGGCCCTCAGAAAAGCCAAGTCCAGTCTGGAACTCAGCCTGGTGAGCTAGTAGCACATGCTTAGGTGAGAGGGTCGCTGGGACTGTATGACAGAGGGCTTGGTAAGCAGCAGTAGAGATTTTGGATTCTTTCTGAAAGGCACTGGGACCCATTAAAGGGTCTTTAAATAGGGACCATGCACCTTCTGACTTGCAAAAGCTCTTTGTGACCACTGTGGAATGGTTCCTCTGCTGTGTTGAGGTGTTAAACTGTGTGTCAGGTGCTAGAACAGCAGGCCATCTTGAATTCCAGGGTTGGGAGAGTCAGGCAGTGAGCCTGCTGCATGATGCCAAGTGGCCTGTCCTGTCTGGCCCCAGGCCTGCGAGCATCCATCAGTCTTTCCCTCCCCAACCCAGGGCCTTCTCATCTGCCAGGCTCCCGGGCTGCCTGGATCCCTGCATGCCAGCAGCACATCCTGTTCCCGGTCGCCATTGGGAGCAGATGAGCCCTCTGCCCTCTGGGGTCTGAGCTTCCACTTTGAAGAATTAATTTAATCACCAGCCTATCTTTAGGGCTGAGGGTAGGGGAAAGAAAATGATTTCATCAGCTGTGAATATGTGAAGGGAATCTTAGCTGTCAGGTGACCCAGTACCTGTGGCCTATCCATTGTGAATGACCAGAGGGCCTGGGGAAAGGCTGAATGTGACATTTCTTTGATTGCCTCGTTTACATCCTGAAGCCTCAATAAAAGGTGATTTGGGAGATGTGCGGCCCCTGATTCTCTCAAAACTGTAAGGGTGGTTCTGTGATGACCCAGGTGCTCATGGGATATGATTAATTTAGCATTCTGGTGGTAGCCTGTGTTTACTGGCTTTACTTTCATTTCAGGGAAATACCGAGCATCAGATGAAGAAAAAATTAATCCACCTCCTTACTTAACTTGTGAGAGTTTCCCTCATGCTGTGGACCACATTCTGCAGCACCTGTTGTGAAGCAATGTGTGCGTCTGAAGCAACTTGAAATGCAGCTTCCTACTGTCTGGAATGAATCCCTGACCAACTCAGTGCCAGCATCGGTAGACACACACCAGTCAGTGCTGATCGCTTTTTAACCCTCTTTTGTTGTGCATTAATTAGAAAGAAAGGTATTGAATTGCGGCCAGTCCAGTAAGCCTTACAAATCTCTTTTATTTGTAACTGAAGATGAGACCCAAAGAAAGGATTGAGATTTTGTGCCATTCCTTTTAAAAAATATTCAATCAGGTTAGGGCAGTGGCTGGGAGGGTAGACGCTACCACAGGGAAGAGGTTCCCGCTGGTCTCCTCCACTGGAAAACAGGGAGGGGGGATTTCAGACTGTGAATAAAGTTGGAATGGTGGTTTTTAAATTATAAAGTAATTATTAAAGGTGCATTAGGCTGCTGAGTTCGTAATATTGAGTTCAACTGTGAAATCCATCAGATGTGCCAAATGGAGAAGACAGAAAGTAACGCAAAGACGAATTATCCTTTAGCCCAAAAGTGATACAGTGAATTTGCTTTAATAGATGTGGAAAAACTAAAATTTTCACTATTAGTTCCCGAGCATGGTGTACTTCTGGTGGCTCTGTCTTCATTAGCCAGAGATGACTAATTTAAAATTTAGAACGCAGATTTTTATAGGGTTAAAATAATACTTCCATTAAACCTATTCATTGCAGATACCTCTTACACTGTGTAACAGTTGTTTGGGAAATTTTAGTAAAATTAAAATACTAGTCAGTATTTTACAGATGTTTTAAATTAGACATTGTTATTTAACAGGAACAGTGCAGGAAACTAAATCCAAACCTTGTAATGTCTTATATGACCATGCATTTTTGAAGTTAGTGTCCACTAGGGTCCTATTAACTGTACATTTGCAAGATTTCATATATTGTTTGCCTCTGACCACTATGGGAAAAAATTTTTAGAAGCTATGGGACAGATCTCAAGCTTATGTAATTGGTTACTACAGCTGTAAAATGAAATCTCGTCTTGTAGCATGGATTATTCTTCTCATGTTAAACCCACCAAAATGAAGGGGACTAAATAGGTAATGATTTTCCTAGTGCATTTGCATACTGTGACAATCCTGGGTCTTGCAATAGTTTTACAGGGCTCTTGGGCATTGAATTATTAGGATGTAATTGTACATCATTGTAGTGTTCACCTTATTGAAGCTCACTCTGATGTTAATGAGCTTCGGGTTTTGATGCTTGTTTAGAGATCAGCAGTCTTGGATGGGAGGGAACAAAGCTAAATAAATAGTAGTTTGGTGAGCACTGTGTCTTTGTTTTTGCAAATGCCTCGTCTTAGTATTTATATATTCCAGAGTGCAAAAGACAGATGTGATATGACTACCACCCCAAATCAGAAGGATGAGCAGAGTGGCTAAGAGCATACTCTGGATCCTGGTAACACAAAATTAGCTCTCTGGCCTTGGGGAAGTCACCTCATCTCTCTCATGCCTTCTTTCCTTATGTATAGAATGGGAATAATGATAATGCCCACCACATACGGTTGGTGTGAGCATTATGTGCATGAACTATATATTAAGTACTTAGAATATCACTGGGCAAATGGTAAGTGCTGTGCGTTTGTGATGATGATGAAGCAGGACTCTTGACATTTAACAATCTGAAAAATGTTGGTAGAATTTATCTTTACATTTATCTCAGTGGAGAAAGTCTTCCTGAGGATTAAAAAAAAGAAATTCTGTACTACATTTAGACTTCCTCAGAGTAAAGCTGCACACAGAGAGAGCTCAGCCTGTGAGTAGAGAGCTCTGCGTGGTACCTGGTGGGTGGGCTGCCTTCACTTTTGCCCTGTTGCTTGGGCACCTGGGTCAGTGATGCCTTGGCTCAAGTATTACCAAGTGTTTGGTAGTTGCTATGCACTGAGTGCCCTGATTATGGTGGGAAATAAGCATATTAAGAAAAAGATTTTGCCTCAATGATTCTTTCCAGTTAAAGAGCTAAGGAGAAGAATACACATTACTCAAGAACACTAAAGATCCAACTCGGCGTTCCCCTTCTCTGATGTCATCCCCGACTTCAGGATGGGGGCAAGGTGTCCCCTCCTTCATGTCCATGTGGCACTTTAAGAGTGTACTTAGGTCTTCATATGTTCTTCTCCCCACTAGACAGGACTGCATCTCATGTTTTTTAAATTTTAATTTTGCTACCCAGTTAAATTTGAGTTTCATCATTCTTTCCTATATCTGCCGCAACACAGGTAAGCACTCAAGTGGGTACTGAACCAATAAAAACTATCATAGGAGTGTAATGCTAGAAAGCATAGCTTTGAGTGGGCAGGAGAAAATGTTCATTAAATAAACACTTGGAAGTAATGGATCAGATGCTCTGGAGACAGGTTAGAGCTAAAGCCAAGAAGGGAACATCATTGATGGGTTAGGAAGTGAAGAGGATAAAGGTCTCCTGAGCATGGTGGACCCAGCCAGGAGAAATGCTTCTCTCCTTTCCTCCATTCCACTTTATCCCTGTGAGCCCTGAAAATCTTAGTTTGAGATATTTAACAAGCATTATATAGGACTTGCTAACTGACCGGCCCACGGTAAGGTTCATGAGAATAACTGAAAATCTTATTTATAAATATTCCAATCCATGTTAGTGTCAGCTGGTTAGTCTGCCTTGGGCCTCATGGAGGAAGTTTAGTAACTGAAGTTTCTAAAAGGCTTCGTTTACTGGCTGTCCCATTTAAAGGGCTATCTGGTATTAATCTCAAGGATGGTGTTTGCATCAGTTTTATTATAATCCTGTCCTGGGCCAGAAAAGGGACCATGTGACACCTTGGGACTGGAAAGGTTATTAGAAAACATCCATTGTTAGGAGTTGAGTGTCCCACATCTGCTGTGAGCCAGGAGGGTGGAACAGAGCAGAGCTCCAGTTCAGGGGAGGACAGACGGTCATTCCACCCCCTCCACCCACAACTCCAGAGTCAGCCACAGGTTACAGTAGCTCTGCCTACCGTGCGTTCTGTATCGGTGAGAGCTAATCGTAATGCCTAGGAAGGGAAAAGGAGGATAACCTACCTCACTCTAAGTGACAATTCCATCAAACTTTACCTGTAGCCATAATGTCAGAAATTCCGGTGGAATAATATATGTCAATTCACACATAATCCCATGTTTTAGAACTTACAGGAGTGTGTTGGACAGGGAAGTTAAAAACACCTACACTGATTGTGTTCAGTTGGTTTTTGGATCAATGTGTGTTCATGTAGGATAAAACTGAAGTCCTTGGGCACCTATAATAGAGAATTTTTTAAATGACACTAACCTGTTGCATTAAAACACTGCCTCGAGCAGTAGAATCCCTTTGTCATATTAGCAGTTGTTTGCAGAAGGCTGTGTTTGCATTATCATGTTTATTTGACATAAGTCACAAAAGCTTTTTTCAGCCTAAATGCACAAGACTTTTGGTGACTTCCGTATTAAACCAGCCATCAAGGCCTCCTGTCCCAAATCATGTTGCTATCTTTAAGGAGCAGTAATGAGGGTGCCAAAGTCCCAGAAATCATTTGTTTCAAACAGTTTGAATGCTTTTTCCAGTGCTTTTCTTCATGTCATACACTGCTCAACTCCTGTTTGTTTCACTAGCTGATCTTCCTGAAAAAACTGATATTTAATGTTCTCTGTGAGTAAAGCATAAGGGAGCTGGAGAGAATACAGCTGTGGCTCCTAAGATGCGTGTCTTTTAGTTGGGAAATTAATACATATAAAAATGTATAACACCACCAAGGGCTCTGACACGTTCAGAATGGTTGTGTAAGTCCTCTAAGATCACAAGCAGTGAGCAAAATGCATGGGAGTAGTAGTCACAGACAGTGCTCAGATAACCTTTGGCGTACACCAATTTAAATAATCTTTCATTCAGTGGCAGTGAAAAAAAAGTACTCCAGGCATGGAGCTTACATTTGGAGGGGGCAAACAAATGATGAAACATATGCATGTATACATAGCTACCTAATACGATGAGACATTGATGAATGATGAAGAAGGCCAACAGGAATGCAGTTACTTTAGGTAAGTATGGTCCGCCAAGGAAGGCTTTTAAAAGTGAGTGGGAGCAGGCCATGAGAATTCTACAGGTGTATAGTTAACCTTGATTGCCAGCATCTGAACACCAGGAGATTCTAATGCAAATCAACTACTGGGTTTTCTAGGAAGATGAGAAGAACTGTCTATATTAGATCCAAATTTCCATGTCCAATTGGAGCAGAGTCATTACTGTGTCTTTCAGAGAGTCCCTGGCCCTCTCTAGCTCACCACCATCTCCACCTCTGCTTTGCCTAACACCCATCTTACTCCTCATTTGCCACTACATTCCATGTTTCTGTAGGTCTTTGGGCTGTGACCTCTACTTTGGAAGAAAATATATTAAACTTTCCTCCAACAGCTATCAGGCCAATCTCCTATGTAAACTTAGATATATACTTCTAATCTACTTTAAAAAATAATCATGGAGACTCTTAACATTATATTAAGTTGTATGTGTTAGTCTCTTTTTCTCAAAGCCATACCAAAATAAGAGAAAAGGAATAAATGTAAACCCACAGGGGCAGCCCACAAGAGAAGGTAGAGGAGGCATCAGTGGATGAAAAGGTACAGTAATCTGAAAGGTGGAAACTGGTTGGAATGTTGATAAACAAAATCAGTGCAAAGAAAATACAGCCAAAATTCATCCTGTAGAACAACTTCAAAGACTCAAGCTTGCAGACAACAGGTAGGGAGGAAGTGAGGTACAAGACAGGATTGAAAGTGAGGAATTGGTTAAAAGTTGGAGCCTCAAGAAATTTACCCATCCTGAGCAGTCAGATGCCAACCCCTAGCCAAGGCAGGAGAATGGAAGTTTTCCATTCTCTGGAAAAATGGAACCATGGAAATTAAGGCCATGGGAACAGTGGGCATGGTGTAGGGCCAGGGTGAGATGCAGGGCTGGAAATGGATTAGGTACAAATTGCTTATTCTGCCATGGTCCTCTGCTCCCCTTTCCCTTAGAACACCAGGACCAGAGCGGGTGGGAAGGGAGTGGAAAGTTTATCTGGTATGTTTGGTCATTTGGAAAAGAATATTGATGGGCACCTGACAGGTCCGAGAATGTGTTGCCAAAAAGATACTTAGAAAATTAAGCAAATAGAAAAATGAGGCAGTTGTTAATTCTAGGGAAGACAAAACAAGAAAGCAAATGTAATTCTAATTCACTAGCTGGCTCTGCAGTTAACAATGTACCTTTCTAATAAAAATACTGATTATTGAGTTAATTTAAAATCATAATACAACTTTTGGAATGATAGAGAAAGACACGTATACGTGGTAAGGAAAGGGCAGAGAAGAAAGAGGTACACTTCATTTCATCCAAAGCAGGAATAAATGTATAAAACATCAAGAAGAAGCCACCAAAGTAAATGTGTGACAGAAAAACATCCACATGCCGAAGTATTTGAAGACAAATTTTCTTAGGAAAAAGGAGGAGGACTGAATATGTGATTGAATAGAGGTGGAAGTGTTAAAAACATGGACTAGGCGATATTTAAAGGGAACGGAGGATGTAGAGATGCAGTAGGCACACAGGCTGCATATGGGGTTTGGGAAGTGGAAGAAGGTTAAGTGTATTCGCTGTGAGGGATAGCAGAACTGCACTTATCCTGAATGCATTCAGGAGCGGGCAGTAAGCAGAAAGGACCCAAATGTATTGTCACAAAGCATGCTATCCACAGGAGCACTTTTCCTGCCCCTTTACCCAGTCACTCTTGGGTACACGTACAGCACCAACTTTCCCACCACAGGAAATTTGCAACAGCAGTTGAGATTTTATAAAATTAGAAATTATGGTAGTGGCCACAAGCGAATGGACTAGCAGCTACAAGAAATGTCAGCTGATGGCCTGACAAGAAGAATCCCCCAAAACCATAAAGCAGACATCGGAACTTAGGCCTTACATCAGTCTTGGGCCATTCAGTGTAAAGTCCTCTATATCACTGGTCCCCAGGCTTTTTGGCACCAGTTTCATGGAAGACAATTTTTCCATGGGCTGAGCCTGGATGGGGGGTGGGGGATGGATGGTTTTGGGATGAAACTGTTTCACCTCAGATCATCAGGCATTACTTAGATTCTAATAAGGAGCGCATAACCTAGATCCCTCGCATGCACAGTTCACAATAGAGTTCACACTCCTATGAGAATCTAATATTGTCACTGATCTGACAGGAGGTGGAGCTCAGGCAGTAATGCTCACCTGCCTCTTAGCTGCTGTGCAACCCTGTTTCTAACAAGCCACGAGAGGGTACTACGGGTCCATGGCCTGGGGGCTGGGGACTCTCTGCTCTGTATCACTGGTGCTGGCGTAGTGTAGTGCCTGATGCTCATGCAGAAGTTTAAGCATGTACTGAGATGAAATCTTTTTTATTTTCAATTTGTTAAATAAGGTATATTTTCAATTTGACATTTTCCATGAAATGATGTTTAAAGAGGCGTTTGAGAATAATCTCAAAATAATCAATACCCCAAAACATGCTTTAGTTTTGTTTAAAAGGGTAAAATCCTTTGGGATACTTAGCTATCCAAAGTGTCTCTTTTGGAGGTTTTCCTCTTGAAGAGTCTGTCTGCAGGGATGATGAAAACAAGGCAAGGAAGAGAAAAGAAGGTGATTTCCCATAGGTAAGTTCTAGTAGGGGAAAAGAAGTCGCATTACTTAGTGGAAGCCTTCAAAATTTATCAAGGGTTCAAAGTAGATGCCTCGGATTGTGAGTTTCTGAGAGAGATGCTTCTAGCTGTTTATAGCCCCTTAAGGAGAGGGGGAAGAGCCTAAGAGCAGGGAAGACTTGGAACGAATATTCTCGAAGCTCAGGTGCCCCATCCTAAGCTTTGGTTCTGATGAGAAGCTGTGGCAATGGAAAGAGAAGGGCAGAGCACAGCGGATGTGAGATGTGAAGAGTTAAAAGATGTTACTGGGGGCCAGAACCCAAAACAGTCATACTGGCAGCTGATGGTGATGGTGTGCTAGTCACTCCGGCTATTAGCTCTAGGATCAGAATGCTCAGTGACATTTCTGAGTGGGGCTTAGTTTGGGAGGGGTTTGCTGCTGACAAAGCTGGATGGAGTCAGAATTAGGGAGAGCTGATGAGATACAGAATATTGTCCAGAATGAGAAACAGACTGCATTGCCGTCCCTGCCCTCATCCTTCTTCACCCTGGGACTGTCCGCTTGGCAGTGCCTGTCAAGCTTAGCTTCTGCTTGGCTGCCCCAACTCAGGGTCATCCTGTGCCTGGCCAACACGTTTCTAAGCACATCTTTTTCTGCAAAAGTTTACAAATGAGTAACATTACAGAAAATTGTTCATTAAAATTTTATGGAGTCTAATTGTCAGAAAAATCTCCATTGTATGACCTATTAGCACATATATGTATGTAACTGAAACCCTCAATATTTTGCTGACATCAGTAATGATAAGTTAATAAATATATCTCAGCTATCCAAACAATACAGTGGCTCAAGTTAATCCAGTCTTCAAGAATAATTTTCTCTTTTCCATTCCAATCATTTTGTTCTTCTCCCACGGACACTAATAAATTAGGAGACCTTTGTGGCCGGGTCAGGGTAAATGTGGTTTCAAACAGACTCGAATTCTCTTTGCCAGGCTGAGTATCTCGGAGCCAGATTCTTTGCGGAGGGCTTGGTGTGAGTTAGCACATCCAGAAAGTCGGCAGTGGTTATTGTATCCAACTGGATCCCCGGTAAGTCGCTGCTTTCTAGGATAAGAACACAACAGTAACAGCACAACAATCGACTTCTTGGTGATCAATGCTCTTGAAACGCTAATAGACCTTCTTTCAAGACAATGCATAATGCAGCATTCTTAATTGTTAATGCAGCAAAAGGCAAGACTAAGGAGGGCTGGGGAAAAATTCTTTAATGTGCAACTGAGTTAGCCCCTAAGGCCTAGACAAAAAAAAATGTGACTTAAATGTATTGTTACCAAGTATTATTTAATATTTATATAGTGCCTCAAATGGATCCAGCCCAACATCAGAGTGTGCCAGAGAAATAAAAGCCTGAGCCCTAAGGAGTTTATCTTCTGCGAGCAAAGTCGATCTGAATCAGAACACCCACAGAGGAATGAGTTGCGTGAGGGATGATTTGACCAAAAAACGTGTTGCAAGTGTAAAGCGGCACCAAGAACAGGCACCAGGCTCCATCTGCTGGTGAGAGGGATTTTTACACAAATTTCCCAGAAAACCTTCACAGTGATCCAACCCATACCTGACTGGTGATTTTCAAGTGCATCAAAGATCTTCCTCACAGGCCGCATGGCTGCTTCCCTGCAGACGAGCTTAATGTCTGAGCCTGAGTAGCCCTCAGTCTCCTGAAACAGCCACAAAAACCAGCCATTGGTCAGTGGACAGAATGCTCCTGGCCATTACATTGTTATAGGCAGGACCCAGTATCAGAAGTCCTGTGTAGATTCTGTATCTGTCACCCATGAACACCCTAAAAAGATTCCCAGATAAACAGTGCTTGAGGAAGAGACCCTGCTAGCATGCTGGGATAACCTAAGCAGCTGGGCTAGAAGGGCTTTCTAACACCATCAAAATATGCTGTAAGATGCCAGTAAAGGACCAGAACACCCAAGTTAGCCTATCGGGGTCCCTGTGCTCAAATCCAAGGATGTTCAAATTTGGTAGGCACATTTATTCTTGTAAATAAGATCATACCTGCCATTTAGGAGCCTCAGATAACATTGTGTTCAAATGTTCACCAAAAACAGGCAACATTTCTACAACACCCTGGGAATGGACACTAGTGATAATGTGCATAATAGACATGTACCTGGAGCTTTTCTGTTATGTAATCATCACAGTCATTCTTTGTGGCTCATCTGCTACCCATTTTACAGATGAAGAAACTGAGGCTTAAAGAGTAAGTGCCTTCCCTGAGGTCACACAGCTAACAAGCAGCAGGGCCAGGATTTGACGATAGGTTTTCTGAGTCTAAACCCTATGCTGTTTCCACTGCCTCACACTGTTTCTCCCTCTCTGAATATTTTTAAGTGACAAGGAGCTTATTCTTCCGTGAAGATGCCCATTGCATTATAGGGGCAGCTTTGATCTTATTCTAAGTGTCTTAAGCTTCTATCAGCTCATGGTAAGACCTGGTCTAAAAGATGGCCATGTGGTGAGCCCTTGACCTACATGTGCCCCTCTCCAGGGCAGCTGACCTGGCTCAGCACACTGTACTCCAGCTCTGTGCGCAGCTCCAAGGCCCTGCTCTTGCTCACAGGAGGCAGCCAGTGGTAGATCATGGCCTGCCTGGCCTCCTGGCTGGGGAGATCAACCAGAATCCTCTTCTCCAGGCGGCGCAACATGGCACAGTCCAGCTCCCTAAAATCACACCAGAAATGGAGCTGGACAGGGCTGCAAACACACTTCCTGAACAACTGTACTTTAAGAACAATTTAGCATTGCAGGAAGCAATTCTGCATTTTAACTCTCACTCTACATCTATGCCTTGAGTGGATGGGACAATTACTTAATATTATTTGGAGAAAGAATTGGTGAGAGAGAGAAGGGAGGGAGGGAAGGAAGGGAAGAGAGGGAGGAAAGCGGAAAGGAAGGAGAAGAAAGAGCAGGAAGGAATGGAAGAGAGGGAGGAAAGCAGAAAGGAAGGAAAAGAAAAGGGAAGGAAGGAAGGAAGGAAGGAAGGAAGGAAGGAAGGAAGGAAGGAAGGAAGGAAAAAGAACAGAAAAAGAACACATCTTCAGAACTCCTAATGAAAAGGAAGTAATTTTAGGTGACTTAATTTGGAGTACAAAAACCAACTAACAACCAGCAATCATGAGTATTCTCATTGCAGTTGTAACATGAATTATTCAATCTGATCTTGCCAGTAAGTAAATTATTGCTGACAATAACTTGGGCACTCTAAGTACATTAATTCTTCCAAAATTCTCAGTCCTTCTGGAGTGAATGACCCTCTCACTTCATTATATTGGTGAACTTAGCACCAGTGGCCCTTCCTGGGTGCCCAATGCAAATACGGCCCTTTCAGACACTCACTTTTACTACTCCCCAAACTGTCAGGCCAAGTTTATGTGATTTTGCATCTGCAGGCCATATCCTTAAACTTCTTGATATGGTTTGGCTCTGTGTCCCCACCCAAATCTCATCTTAAATTGTAATTGCATAGTTCTCACATGTTGTGGGAGGGACCCAGTGGGAGATAATTTGAATCATGGGGGCAATTTCCCCCATGCATGCTCTTCTCATGGTAGTGAATAAGTCTCACGAGATCTGATGGTTTTATCAGGGGTTTCCGCTGTTTGCATCTTCCTCATTTTTTCTTGCTGCCACCATGTAAGAAGTGCCTTTTGCCCCCTGCCATGATTCTGAGGCTTCCCATCCATGTGAAACTGTAAGTCCAATTAATTTTTTTCTTCCCAGTCTTGGGTATGTCTTCACCAGCAGCATGAAAATGGACTAATACACTTCTTTTTTTATTTTTATTATTATTTTTTTTTAGACGGAGTCTCGCTCTGTCGCCAGGCTGGAGTGCAATGGCTTTCAAACTAATATAAAAGTAGAATAAAACAATTGAACATCCATATACATACCATCTTGATTCGACACCAGTATTCTGCCATATCTGCTTCATATCTCTTTATCTACCTATTCTTGCTAAATTATTTCAAAGTAATTTATATCATGACACCTCATCCCTAAATATTTTAGCATGCATTTCCAAAGAAAGGCATTTGCTTACATAGCCACAATATCACTATGACACCTGGCAAAACTGATTCTGTAATATGTCTAATGCTCAGTCCATATTCAGATTTCTCCAATCAGGGTGGAGGATGGGAGGAGGGAGAGGATCAGGAAAAACAACTAATGGGTACTAGGCTTAATACCTGAGTGATGAAATAATCTGTACAACAAACCCCCAAGACACAAGTTCACCTATACAACAAACCTGCACATGTACCCCTGAGCTTAAATAAAAGTTAAAAAAAATTCTCCAACCATCCCCAAAATATCTTCCACCATTTTCTGACAAAAATCCAGTGAAGAAATATGCATTATGTATGGTTATGTATCTTAAATCTCTTTTAATCTAGGTCAGCCTGCTTGCCCTAGACCCTTTTTGAAAAAACAGGGCCAGCTGGAGAATGTCCCACATTCTGAATTTGTCTGATGCTTTCCTTGTGATATCATGAAACTGATTCCTCTATTCCCTGTCTCTAAGAGGGAAGTTAGTTCTAAAAGCTTAATGAGATTTAGGGTAAATATGTTTTGGCAAGCATATTACATAGATGATGTGTTTTCATATTCATCAGGATCCACACATCTGTGTGTCTCACTGTCAGTGTGGTGTTTGATTTTCTGGTGGCCATGGAACTCTCCATTGTAAAGAAAAACATCTTTTCTCAGCAAGTAGTAAGTATTCTGTGTACAATACTTTGACACTATAGGAATGCCCCATTCCTTATACCCTTTCAACTAATGGTTTTAGCATCTATTGATGATCTTTGTGTGAATCAGCTGTTTCACTAGAGGCTGCAAATGCTGATTAAACACACACCCACATACACACACACAGTTAGATTTTTCTTTTTTTTTTAAAGCCAGGGTCTTCCTCTGTCGCCCAGGCTGGAGTGCAGTGGTACCCTCTCAGCTCACTGCATCCTCCACCTCCTGGACTCCAGCGATCCTTCTGTCTCAGCCCCCCAAGTAGCTGGGACTACAAATGCGAGCCCGGCTAATTTTTGTATTTTTTGGACGTAGTTTCACCATGTTAGCCAGGCTGGTCTTGAACTACTGAGCTCAAACAGTCCACCCGCCTCAGCCTCCCAAAGTGCTAGGATTACAGGTGTGAGCCACCATGCCCGGTCTGGATTTTTCATTCCAAATACATTACTTGGAGTTATTATGAAATTACATAGCACTATTATGTAAAGCAGAGCTTTCCCTCATCAGCTGAGACTATTTGGTTACTCTAAATTACCATTCCTGTTATCAATAGATCATCTTGAGTGTGTGTCTGTGAACTGTTTATTTGATTTTCTAGGATAGAAATGAGGAAATTCCTGTATGTTAGCCTTAGCTTAACCATTGATAAAGAGTAACAACGAGCTGGTTGTGTTGGCTAATGACTGTAATCCCAGCCCTTGGGGAAGCTGAGGTAGAAGATTCGCTGACTATGCTGGGCAACATAGTGAGACCCCGTCTCTGCACAATATTAATAAAATTAGCTGGGTGTAGTGATGCACGCCTGTAGTCTCAGCTACTTGGGAGGCTGAGGTAGGAGAGTCACCTGAGCCCAGGAAACCGAGGCTGTAGTGAGCTGAGATCACGTTACTGCACTCCAGCCTGAGTGACAGAAATAATTTTTTAAAAAAATAAAATAAAAATTTAAATATTTTTTTAAAAGAGTAACAGTGAAAACATCACCAGGTATTTCTTATTCATAAAAACACTGAGAATTTCTAAACTGTCTTCCCATTTTTTCTTATTCTCATTCTGAATCTATGTTACAATATTTCCTTTTAAATTGAAAACATACTTCCAGGGAGCATATCTGAATCCTAAATCACAGCAACCAGATTTCTTTAAGGAGTGTGTCTTTGCCTCTCCTATTGTTTGTCTAACCCTGAGCTGAGAATCCATAGTCCAGGGGTGCCTTACTGACAGTAACAATGACCTATTTCTTTTTTGCATTTGCTTTGTTCTTCTATCAGTCTCACCCTGTTGACAAACATCTCACATCAGAAACTCAGCCACCTCCTCCCTTGCACAATCATTCCCCCTCTCAAGGCACATTTATATTCAAGGCACAGGGTCAAGGAAAAGAAAAAACCGCGCTTCACAGCAGAACTTTGCCTAGCACTCCAATTGAGGATGTGCTCATCTTTGCTTCAGATGGTTTCTTCCTTGTTCATACTCAGCAATAATATGCAGCCAGCAGGCAGCAAGAATGATGCTGTTCTTCTTGATTGGTAAGCACCCACACCACACCAGTTGTTTAATATTTTTAATATCACCCCTGCATATAAGCCACAAAAATATGTTATCCTTCATACCCAAGGATGTTCCAAGAGAAGGCTGTCTGTGCTACTAAGGTTGAAATAAAAACACTGTATTAGTCCATTCTCACAATGCTATGAAGAAATATTTGGGACTGGGTAATTTATAAAGGAATGGGGTTTAATTGACTCACAGTTCCACATGACTGGAGAGGCCTCAAGAAACTGACAATCATGGTGGAAGGCAAAGGAGAGAAGCAGGCATCTTCTTTACAGGGTGGCAGGACAGAATGAGCACTTATAAAACCATCAAGGTGCAGTGAGATCTCATGACAACAGCATGAGGGAAACCGCCCCCATGATTCAGTTATCTCCACCTGGTTCCACCCTTGACAGGTGGGGATTATGAGGATTATAATTGAAGATGAATTTTGGGTGGGGACCAGCCAAACCATATTACACTTCATTGTTGATGAACTTTAACTAAGACTGCACTTAAATTTGGGGATAAACAGAATCACTTCTGCTTCCTCCTACTAAACACCACTGAAAGAGTTTTTGAATGGCATAAACCCACAAAAGCAAACAGAATTGGAGAACTAATTGAAGCAAAGATATGAAAGCTGGGAAGCATAATGATGAGTAAAAGAAACTTAGTGGAACTGAGAAGCTGCTTTCTAAATCAGCAGTTAAGGATGTCAACAAATAATCTGAGTCACAGAAACCCCAAGAGATTTGGCATTATCTTCTACCTTTAGAGGTGAGGGTGAGGGTGGGTTGAAAATAGGGGGTTTGACTGCCAATTTGTATATTAAAAAAATTTAGATCACAGATTTTCTCCCCCTCCAATAGTAGTGGAACTGCCTCTCCCATACCTTGGCAGAGGGTAAAATGGAGGGTCTCCAAAGCTGGGAAACACCAGGCTCAGTTGAAAACAGTGTACTGTATTGAAACAAGGAGATACTGACTATCCCTAGACTATTAGCAGCCAAACTTTTGCCCTCCAGGCAGGAGATTGCAAAAATCATCACTTGGCAATCTGACCAGCCAAAGAGAAAGACCCTAAGGATACTGATATTGGGAGTTCCCCAACACAATAACCCAGTCAAATCTCAGTACATGGAGCCCACAGTTGGCAAGCCTTTCCCATGTGCACAGAGCTTCCTGTGGGTTTTGCTAATGTGCCCCTCTCATAAACATTAGGCAGCCAAGAAGACCTACATCTGTGGAACTCCTCTAACTTGAAGACACAACCCAACACAAATAAATGGGGAAAAATTAAAAGAATCTTGGAGAAAACAGAATTCTTCAGGGAAATGAAACTTCAAAAGTTTGTATTCTCAGAGAGATGTAAGAAAATATTGCCATGAAACAAGAAGAGTGTCTTAGTCCATTTTGAACTGCTATAACAAAATACCTGAAACTGGGTAATTTATAAAGAACAGAAGTTTCATAATTTGTCATTTTGGAGGGTGGGAGACCAAGATCCAGGCACCAGCAGGTTTGGTGTCTGGTGAGAGCTTGGTCTCTGCTTCCAAGATGGCACATCCTCAACAGGGGGAAACAATTTGTCTTCACATGATGGCAAGTGGAAGGCAAAAAAGAGACCAAACTGCCTCCATTGTGCCTTTTTATAATGGCATTATTCTGCTCATGACGGTGGAGCCCTGGTGACCTAAACACTTCCTATAGGACTCTATACCACCCGACCCTGTTGCATTGGGGATTAAGTTTCCAACACATGAATTTTGAGGAACACATTCAGACTACAGCAAAAGGATGCCATTTAAAAAGAACAGAAAAAAACAACAAAATGCAGTAACTTGAGAATACAAAATATGATAGAAGAAATTAAAAACACAATGGAAAGTTGAGAAGATAAAGCTGGAGAAATCTCTCACAGAGTAGGACAAGAAAGACACACAAGGCCAGGCATGGTGGCCCATGCGTGTAATTCCAACACGTTGGGAGGCCAAGGTGGGAGGATCACTTGAGCCCAGGAATTCAAAACCAGCCTGGGCAACACAGTGAGATCCCATCTCTACAAAAAAATTAGCCAGGCATATGCCTGTAGTCCCAGCTACTTGCAAGGTGGGAGGATCACTTGACCCCAAGAAGTTGAGGCTGCAGGGAGCTGTGGTCATGCCACTGCACTCCAACCTTGGTGACAGAGCCAGGCCCTGTCTCAATTAAAAAAAAAAAAAGACACACACACAAACACACACATAAATACACACACACACAAAGAAATTCAAAATGAGAGACGGTTTTTTAAATGAGAACATTATTACAGGAGAGCCAACAGACAATAGGTGATCAGAAAAAACAAAAGGGGGATGCAGAGAAAACAGAAGGGAAAATATGAAAGAAAGAATTCAAGAAAACTTTCCAGATTCTAGGAAATAATTTCTTGTATGTGAAATATTAATAAAAGCAAATGCTTAACTAGTACTTAACTAAGTGGCAGGCAATGTCTCAAGCATTTTACAGACATTAATTCATTTAATTCTCACAACCCTGTGAAGGTTTAACTCAGTGAGTCCCTGAACCTATGCCTCAATTAACTGCTAGTGGACTCCCAAGTAAGATCGTGGTGAAATTTCAGAACGTGGAGAACAAAGAAAGGATCATAAAAGCCTCCAGAGAGAAAAAGACAGATTATGTACAATGGATCAATAAGACTTCTCAACAGCAATGTGAGACATTAAAAGAAAATAGAACACTGCCTTCAGAATTCAGATGAGAAATAATTTCTAGCATAGAAACCTATCTCTTGATGAAGACATAAATTAAGTTGGGGGATAGAATAAAGATATTTTCAACATTCAAGGCCTAAAAAATAATTACCTCTTATGTACCCTTTATCAGGAAAACGTTGGAGGATTCTCTCCAAAGGAGGAGAGTAAACCAAACCAAAGGGCTATAAGGGATTCAAGAAAAAGAGGCTGTGATGCAGAGAGCGAAGGACCCTCCAGGAGGACGATGGGGAATCCCAGGGTTTCCTCTATAAACTGGGTGCAGGACAAGCAGGTCAGCCTGGAGCTGATAAGAAGGATCTTACCAGCCTTCTCTCCAAGGAGATGAAACTCATAGAATGCCTGGCATGTCTCAATGTATCAAGAGTCCATCTAGACAGTTAACAGAGTTGTGACTGAATTATGGGAGAAAAAGGTGAAGTGATGGGGGAGAAAAGAAAAAAGGAGAAAAGGGAGA
>NW_016818934.1:3394281-3480733 GCF_001698545.2 Rhinopithecus bieti | reverse complement strand
ATTTTTTTTTTTTTTTTTTTTTTTTTTTGAGATGGAGTCTCACTCTGTCACCCAGCCTGGAGTGCAATGGCACGATCTCGGCTCACTGCAACCTCTACCTCCCAGGTTCAAGCAATTCTCCCACCTCGGCCTCCTGAGTAGCTGGGATTACAGGCATGTGCCACCATGCTGGGCTAATTTTTTGTATTTTTAGTAGAAACGGGATTTCGCCATGTTGGCCAGGCTGGTCTCAAACTCCAGACCTCAGATGATCCGCCCGCCTCAGCCTCCCAACGTGCTGGGATTACAGGCGTGATCCACTGCACTCGGCCAGGAGATCTTTTAACAGGGAAGCTAAATCATTACATTTATACCTTAGGAATTCAGTGCCGTTCAGCAGTATTTACTGCCTGCCATGTGTATTGTCACTGCTATGCCTCCAATATACAGAAACAAACAAGACACCTTCTTCCTTATATGTAGCTAAAGGCAGTAATATGGAGGATTGGGCCATGGCCTGTGGGATCATTGATCCTGTGAATTTCAAAGACAAAATAAGAGGTGATATCAGACCGAAAACCCCAAGGGAAGAGAAAATAAGCCCCTACAAATGGCAGAGCACGGGGTGATGAGTAGTTGCTATATTTTCTTCGAAGGCCTTTACTTTGGATCTGCTCGCTTCTAAAAGACAAGCTGCTAAAGAAGAAAGATTCTTTCATAGGGGCTCCTTCCTGCTGTCCCCATCCCATCCAGAGTGACTTCCTGTCTAAAGGAAGTCCAGAACCCTTCAGAATGCCCTAGGAAAATGGAGTCATGTAGATGGTGTGGAAAACAATCCCTCACTACAAATGTCTGTATTGATCAGCTAATGCCTTAAAGCAAGAGATTTACCTCAAAACTGCTTGTGGGCGCAAAATAAGTGCAACTCTGTGACAGCCAGGCCTGATGAATGTACTTTTCATGACATCAATAATCATATAATCATACAAGGGAGGAAACGAAGGACAAATGGAATGTACCCAGGAATCATTCTTTATGCCAATATATTTATATAAAAAAATATAACCTGTGGCAACCAGAAAGCACTCCCCTTAGCTCCTGCACTTTGAATTTTGAACCGAGTTACTCTGTTTTAATGTCTCCTTTCTTTTGTTTTTCTGGTACTTCTATCACCTCAAAGGTCAAAACCACCAGCAAGTGTGAAGTGCAGCGAAGACTCACAGACCTCAGAGTCTGGTCCACTGGACCCAGGCCCACTGCTGGATAAAAGGTGCAGCACCCACTGGCCACTTCCATGGTTTACATCGGGCTCCAAGGCCTTGTGCCCGATCACCAGAGCACCTGTGCCAACCCTCAGGTACCTACCTAAGTCCCTTGTCCTGTCTCCTGTTAAACCAGGGTTCCCGGGACAGAGATCATTCCAAATTTTACAGAATGTGAAAGCACCATAATTCTAGTTTATTCCTTCACTCGTTAAAATGTATTAAGTTTAAATTTTCAGCATGATAAGAGAAACCAACCTTCGGTTTTAAAAGTGAAGTATTTGCAGTATGTCTATGTAACACCATGAAGTGAGTGGTCAGGGCAACTCTGGAAATTAATGTTTATTAACATTCTGTGGTTGATAACAGGGAACCAATGACTAAGCATTGAAGGGTACTTTGTCTTCCACAGTGAGCCCAGCATCAGCTGTCCCCAGCCTACAATTCCCACTTGGGCCAAACTGGTCTGCTTGCCATTCTCAGAATCTACTTTTTGCCATCCTGGTTCTGAGTTTCTACTCAGGCCATTTTCCTTATGTGGAATTTTCACTTTGTCTATCAAAAGTTGAGTCATGTTTATAGACCCAGATCAAGTACTCTCTACCTCATAAAGGCTTTTAAAACTATATGTCATCAGAAATTGCCTCTTTCCCTTGTATATTTTTATTCTACTTATTATTGTCTGTACCAGTTACACAGTGCTGGCTGTATCTCCATCTCATAGTTATTTATTTTTTATCCCATTGATTGTTCAGTCAGACTGCCAGTTTCCAGAGGCCAAAGATTATGGGCTATATGACGTGGATTCCCCCTCCCTCCATCATGCAGAATAAATACCCAACAGGTGCTCAAGAAATAATATTTCTGGCTGGGCACGGTGACCCATGCCTGTAATCCCAGCACTTTGGGAGGCTGAGGTGGGCAGATCACCTGAGGTCAGGAGTTTGACACCAGCCTAGCTAACATGGTGAAACCCTGTCTCTACTAATAATACAAAACTGAGCCAGGTATGGTAGTGGGCAACTGTAATCCCAGCTACTCAGGAGACTGAGGCAGGAAAATTGCTTGAACCTGGAAGGCGAAAGTTGCAGTGAGCCAAGATCGTGCCACTGTACTCCAACCTGGGGGACAGAACGATACTCTGTCTCAAAAAAAAAAAAAAAGAAAGAAAGAAATACTACTTCAGCTGGGCATGGTGGCTCATGCCTGTAATCCCAGCACTTTGGGAGGCTGAGGCAAGTGAATCACTTGAGTCCAGGAGTTTGAGACTAGCCTTGGCAATATGGTGAAAACCCAGCTCTACCAAAAATACAAAAATTAGCCAGTCTTATAACCTAGTCTCAGAATAAATAGATATTTTTAAAAAAGAAATACTACTTGGACACATGAGTAACCTTTAGGTGCAGGGCTACTGACTTCATGTTAAATGGCCTGCTTCCTTAACATCCAGGAATTATTTATGAAGGTGAATCTGCTTTGTTGAAAATTTTAGCATTTTATAATCATCATTAGTTCTAATCAATAGAGAAAAGCTGCATCAACTTGGACAATGGAAATAAGATGTTATATTTTAATATTTAGTGAAAATAATGGAAACAATGAGTTTAGGGGATGATTCATTGAACCCACATGGCTAGGCAGTACTTTTGAAAATCAGCTGACAGATGTGGACTCCAGAGACCCCACTTCTCATTCTGAGCAGTGAGTTCAGAAGCATGAGGCTGGAGGATCCTGCAGGAGACTCTGCAGCTATCAGTTCAGTTTATGTCCTACTGATGTTTGGGTTGAGAGCATCATTTCTTTATAATGAAGAATGAAAATTACTTCTAATTGCTACAATATCAACAAAGAAGATATATTCCTCACTTACTCTTGCCAGAAAATATATCACCAAAATTGAGAGGAAAAAAATGGGAAGGCTGGCTCTGTTTCCAGCAAAAAGATAAACTAGCTTCTCTTGTTATACAGTCCCTTAGAAAGCTCAATTAATTATAGGAAATACCTTTTGAATGCACAATTGAGCCCTCAAGGAGACAGGGCCAAAATTCTCAAGGGCCAAAAATAAAGAGGAAGCTGAAAATGAAAGCTGGGCAGTTGAAGCTATGGCCGATTAGGGGTGTTTGTCTCTTGGTTACGAAAGTTTGAGTTTTAAAGGCTACATGTGGAATGGCATAGAAGGTCCTGGACCCATTCAAGATGGGAGGTGGTGTCAAGGCCCACCACATAAAGACTCAGTATTACTGAAGGGTGCATGCCTACTGTGAAAGGGTTGATTAGGAAATCTTCCCACTAGCAATGAAAGACACTAGGGAAATTTGTCTGCCTTGCACTTTGGGGTGGCAGAAAGTGTTCACTGGTAAGTTAGGACCACAGATCTCCTCTTATTGGCATGGTCCAAAAAATTCTGAACAGAGAAATTAGCTAAAAGTGGCATAAAGACTGACACAGTAAAACAAACATTCTCTGGAGGAACCCATGCAAGAATCCCACAGAGAACACTTCATTAATGTAAACTCACAATCTAAAGTTACAGAACACTAGCCGGGTGTGGTGGTGCACATCGGTGGTCCCTGAGGTGGGAGGATCACTCGAGCCTGGGAGGCAGAGGTTGCAGTGAGCTGAGACTGTGTCACTGCACTCCAGCCTAGAGTTAGACGGCCTCTCAACAATGAATGAGACCCCCTCTCAAAAATGAATGAACAAATTAATTAATATAAAATTACAAAACACATAATAAACCATCATAAATGAGAGCTGGCACAAAAAAAAAAAAACTAACAACAGAAATAGACTCCACTGACAGAGTGTAAAATAAATTATGTTTAAGAACAAAAATATGAACAAGACTTTCCCTTTGGCCAAGACGAAGTAGCCCATTCCTCTCTAGTTCACCCTCTTACAACTAAAAATCCCCGGATATAATACAAGAAATAAACATGGAGAGACCTTGAATGGTGGAAAGATGAGGACTGGCTAGCTAGGGGCCCTGGGACTTGAGGAATGGCGTGGCAGTGAGTTCTCTGGGTTTTCTCTTTACTTCCCATATACCCCAATAGAATGCAGGAGAAGCCTGCAATTCAGAACTGCTAACATACACAGATTCAAACACCCTACGACAAGCCTGTTCTCACTAGCCAAAGGACTGAGGAGAGGTGGTCTACCAGAACAGAAAACTTTTTTGATAATACCTGCCCTACTCCAGCTAAACACTGGAGGAATAACTGCCCCCCCAACCTTACAGTGTCCATGGGACCCAGCAGGGCACTGAGTCATGGTAGTGGGAAAAGGTGTGGTTCAACAGGCTGGTACCAGATTAAAAATACTCGAGAAAAAGAAAAGTCAAATAAATTATGGTACACACATACAATGGAGTTTTATATGGGATTAGGCAGATTTTCCAAGTTGTCCACAATAGATTAAATGAAGGAAAGAAAACAGGCCATAGAACAAATATGACTTGTATCTACAGGGCAACACATTTTTGTTGCTCCGTTTATGTGTTCTACACACACACACGTAAAAGAGTCTGGAGAGACTTACATCATTTTCCAGGGTATAGTTACAGGGGACTATTCACTTTTTTAAACTTATTTTAGGTTCGGGGTACATGTACAGGTTTGTTATATGGGTAAACTTATGTCACGGAGGTTTGTTGTACAGATTATTT
Organism: Rhinopithecus bieti; assembly: GCF_001698545.2. Classification (NCBI taxonomy): domain Eukaryota; kingdom Metazoa; phylum Chordata; class Mammalia; order Primates; family Cercopithecidae; genus Rhinopithecus; species Rhinopithecus bieti. The sequence continues at coordinate 3,475,825 of NW_016818934.1, read as the reverse complement.
CATCACTCAGGTACAAAGCCCAGTACCCAATAGCTATTATTTTCTGCTCCTCTCCCACCTCCCACCCTCCACCCTCAGGTAGGCCTCAGTGTGTGTTGTTCCCCTCCTTATGTCCATGAGTTCTCATCATTTAGCTCTCACTTACAAGTGAGAACATAAGGTATTTAGTTTTCTGTTCCTGTGTTAGTTTGCTATGGATGATGGCCTTCGGTTTCATCCATGTTCCCGCAAAAGACATGATCTCGTTCTTTTTATGGCTGCATAGTATTCCACGGTGTGTATGTACCACATTTTCTTTATCCAGTCTATCATTGATGGGCATTTAGGTTGATTCCATGTCTTTGCTATTGTGAAGACTATTCGCTTTCAAATAATAATAAAGCATATAAATTATGATTTTTATAATAAACAAGTATTACTTTTCTAGACAACCAAAAGAGTAAAACTGTTTTCTCTTGGGAACAAAAAAAATTACTAGAGAAGGATATGGAAGCAAAAGATGATACATAACTAAACCACTTTCCCCAGAAGGGTAGATACAAAGATGGTAATACTTGAGTCATAGTGGTGAAATCAGAAGTATTTTTTTCTAGTTCTCAGATTTTCTATAAAATGGTTATAATAATTTTATAATGCTTTAAATTTGGTTTGAAATGTATGATTCACATGTCAACCTACACCCTGTTAAGAAGAAAAGGTAATGCCAGAATAACCAGGTAGAAAGTTGTTTTTGTCTGATGAGATCAAATAAACAGTAAGGTGTGAATGAAGCAAGAGCAAGGTTACTGCTTAGTAACCTCCTGCTAGTCATCATGTGCCTGCCCCACTAGACCTACCAAATCCCGCACAGTGTACTTCTTTCCTGGTCATATGGGTTTCACCCGTAAAACACACATGGAAGATCATGGGCTTGATATTATTGCATGGGATAGTGAAGTTTTATACATAAGTAATTCCAAGAAAAATGATTTGACCACTAGTAGGCACAAAAATACTATTAAAGATGAAAAGCAGGCCGGGCGCAGTGGCTCACGCCTGTAATCCCAGCACTTTGGGAGGCTGAGGCGGGTGGATCACGAGGTCAGAAGTTCAAGACCAGCCTGGCCAAGATGGTGAAACCCTGCCTTTACTAAAAATACAAAAAATTAGCTGGGCATGGTGGTGGGCGCTTATAATCCCAGCTACTTGGGAGGCTGAGGAAAAGAATTGCTTGAATCCGGGAACAAAAAACAAAAAAACCCTACAGGCAGGACTGAATGCAATTGCAATGAAAAATGCATTCATCAGATCAGGATGAGGTAATATAAACTAATGTCTTCCAAAAGGTTTTCAGATGGAACACTGGTCTTACGAGATGCTCCTTGAGGAAAGGAGTGGTATCAGATAAGTGTGGAAAGTACTGCTTTATCTTATCTTTCATAGGAGTCACAAAGCACAATAGCATGGTTTTTTGTTTGTTTGTTTGTTTTTTTAAGAGACAGGGTGTTGCAGCTCTGTTGCCCAGGCTGGAGTGCAGTGGTGTGATCATAGATCACTTCAGCCTCAAACTTCTGGGCTCAAGCAATTCTCCTGCCTCAGCCTCTTGAGTGGCTGGGACTACAGGCATACACAACCACTCCTGACTGATTTTTTAACAATTTTTGCTGTAGAAACAAGGTCTTGCTATGTTGTCCATGCTGGCCTCAAGCAATCCTCCTGCCTCAGTCTCACAAAACACTGGGATTACAAGCATGAGCCACCGTGCCAAGCCTGCAAATAGTATCTTTTATTTATTTATTTATGTTTTGCAATACAAAAAGAGTTGAATAAACACAAGCCTGGCCATGCCACATGGGAAATGGAGTCATTACTCAAATCAATCTCCCCCAAATTTTGGAGGCTAGGCTTTTCCAAGGATAGTTTGGTGGGCAAGTGAATGGGAGTATGGAAAGTGGTCCTCTTCTGGGGGTGGCCACAGGACTGGTTGGTGGGTTCAGGTGGAGCCATGCGTCATCAGAAATGCAAAAACTTTAAAAGACACCTCTAAAGGCCAACCTTAGTTAGGTTCTACAATAGTGATGTTATCTGCAGGAGTAACTGGGGAAGTTGCAGATTTTGTGACCTCCAGAATAATGGCTGGTAACAACTTAACCGACTTCAGACTTCTCTCATCCTCCTAACCTGGTGGTCTTCCATTAGCTTTAGGAAGGCCATATAGTTTTCAAAAAGGGTTATGATCATTGAAACTATAAATGAAATGTCTCCCAAATTTAGCTTGGCTTGAGCCCAGGAATGATTAAAGGCAAGATGGAGGTTAGATCAGATCTCTTTCACTGCCATAATCTTCTCACTGTTATATAATTTTTGCAAAAGCGGTTCCAGCAATAAAAGTACTATTTCACAAATTTTACAAAAACAAAGGACCATGAGGACATTGCTGAGGACTCTCCATGAGCCAAGGAAGAGTCCCAGGAAATCAAGGGACTGTAAAGCTTAAGTGCCATTAATTCCAAATTAGTATCACTGCTGGTGATAGCACAGGAGGAAACACAAAGCAAGAACGCAGATAGGGAGCTGGGGCCGGGGCTGCAATTCTAAATAGGATGCCGAGTGGATGGCATCAGAGCAGACACCTGAAGGTGACCGACAGAGCCTTGCAGGTATCTGAAGGGGAGCGGGATGGTGGTGGGGATGCCACTGCATTCCAGATTGTGGACTCAGGTCTAAGTGTGAGTGCAAAAGCCCAGAGGTGGAGCCACAATGGTATTTGTTTGTTTGTTTGTTTGTTTTTGTTTTTGTTTTTTTTGAGACAGAGTCTTGCTTTGTTGCCCAGGCTGGAGTGCAGTGGTGCAATCTAAACTCACTGCAACCTCCCCCTCCCGGGTTCAAGCCATTCTCCTGCTTCAGCCTCCTGAGTAGCTGGGACTACAAGCACGCGCCACCACACCTGGGTAATTTTTGTATTTTTAGTAGAGGTGGGGTTTCATCATGTTGGCCAGGCAGGTCTTGAACACTTGACCTCAAGTGATCTGCCTACCTCAGCCTCCCAAAGTGCTGGGATTACAGGCATGAGCCACTGCACCTGGCCAACAATCGTATTTTAAAGACATTGAGCAATGCTGCCGGGGGAAACCAGTTGAACTATCTTTAACTTGGCATCTCCTGAACATACCAGGCCACTAGATCTCATTTTTTGTACAATGCTTGCTGACCTGTGGCAGACTGCTTTTGGGAAAATGTTGATCTAGTCAAGGCACAATCAAGGCTAGAAGGCAGGGAGGACAGCTTCTCCCTGAAGCCCAGAAATGAATGTGGTTACTATGGAAAGAACAAAGGTTACATCTCCTGATCCCTCCAATCACATGCATGCATTGCTATAGCAATGTCACAGCAGCAGGAGAGGCTTCATGTGGGAAGAAGTAGGTTAACATAGATAACAGAAAGACATCCCTGTTAGCAATTGCCCCGGCAGGTTTCAAATTTGGCTGAAAAAATAAGTGGAAGTCACCAGGCGATGGCACAGGTGAACCACTGCTGACTGACACCTCTTTTCCTTGCTGATTTTCCCTGCAAGTGAATCAGGACCATTTTATTCCAAATGCAATCATCTCTTAGATCTTAAGTTTTCTTCTAAATGTTAGGGATTTTTAAATCCAGAGCTTGGTATACCAGGTATTTGATTTTTAAGAGAGTTGCTGGAATTTATAGCCCTTTTACAAACAACAAGGAAAACATGAGTTTCAGCATGCTTCATACATTCAGTCTTCACACCTTATTTGTACAAACTCCCAGAGAGTTATATAGGCATTTGAAGATGACATTTGCCTTAATGTGCCTGTTTAGTATTTTGTTTCCTGACTCTTAGGCTTGAGTTTGTGAATACTCAACAATCAAGGCACGTCAAATTAGTCCTAACTGTGTTTACTACATTTCTTACATGGCTATTACTTTAAGCGGTAATATTAAAGCTGCAGCATTTGTTATTCCTCTTCTTGCTTGTTTATACATCAATTGACACACATGAGTTGTTCTTTCTTCTGGTCTTCTCTGTGACTAGACTAAGGAAGGTGCTGTTTGGAGGAGAAGCGCTGAATAAACAAAGGCTGCACACCTGTCACTGCTGGGAAGGGAGAAAATGATTGCCCCTTTGAGACAGAATCGATGTGTCTAGAGCAAATGGTGGTAAGTTAACCAGCAGTAAAGAATAGCCTAGTGCCCCAGAAGATGCAATAGATGAGAACTGCCACTAACTGTAAGGAATTTCTTTGGGGATTTTAAGGCTGGGTCTTTACATCACTTGGTATGATTTAGTTATTTCCCCTAGAAGGACAGACTGCTTGAATCAGATAAGTCTATTCCCTCATCTAAGACCCTGAAGCCAAGAAAAAGATCTGTCCCAACATTCTTGCTAAAAAATACACTATTTTCTCATAGAAGGACTTCAGCAGTACGTCACACAGGGCTTAAGAAACATCTAAACCCTCTGCTACAGTAACCTGACTTCCAGAAATCTGTTCTAAGGAAACAACCAGAAGTTTAGTCAAAGATTTGTTTGCGAGGAAATTCATTTCAGTGTTATTTCTAACAGAGAAAGTTTGAGATCATCATGTATGTTCAACATGGAAGGAATTATTAACGAAATGATGGTATATTCGTGTGTGAGAATTTTGGTCAGCCATTACAAAATCCAACTTTCAAGGATGATTTAATGACATTGGAAAGTTCTTACTGTCATGTTAAGTAATGAAAGCAGGACACTAGTGGGAATACAAAGTGGTACAACCTCTGCGGGGGAAACTTGGCAGGCTCTACCATACTTTCATGCACATTAGCCCTTTGACCCAGCAAAATCTACTTCAAGGAACCTGCCCCAAAGATACACTAGCAAATACACAAAGTGTGGTCTCCACACTGCTGCTCACTGCAGCATTCTTTTTAATAGCAAAAGAGTAGGATTAACCCAAATGCCTATCATTAGGTGGCTAGTGGGATAAATTATTATATACACAAAATGGAGCCCTGCACAGCTATAAAGCGAGCAAGGAAGAACTTTATGTACTTATTTGGAAAGATTGGCAGGATATTTTGTTAAGATAAAATCAAGACAAAGAAAAATTTATGTAATAAGCTATGCTTTGTGTAAGAAAACCAAGTTCAGTTATTTTATGTTTTTTTGTTTTTTGTTTTTTTAAAAAAAAACCTTGTGAGTTTAGCTGTGGAATATGTGTCAGCTTGTCTCTATGTGATGTTTATCAAATCCTTAGATGAGTCCAGTGGTCCTCAATTGGGGGTGATTTTGCCTACAAGGAAACATATGGCAATGTCTAAAGACATATTTTGGTTGTCACAACTGCTGGGGAGGAGATGCTCCTGGCATCTAGTGGATAGGGGGCCAGAGATGCTGCTAAACATCATCAATGCACAGGACAGTCCCACCACAAAGAATTATCTGGCCTGAAAACGTCAGTAGCTCTGAGGTTGAGAAATCCCACATTAGCTCTTTCATCTTAGTTAGGCCAGGTCAGTACCGTTTTCTATGTCAGAACATCACTGTCAAGATAGTATTGGTGCTATTACTGAGAAACTCTGATATATACACATATGCAGTATTTGTACATATTGGGATAAAGTGAATATTAATTATATTAATGCTAAAAACTGAGATTTTCACAATTAGAGAAAAGATACAAATATAAAATCAAATATATTAATCCTAAATTTGAATGGGAAATACTAACATGGACTCATTATTTGCCTCTTGTTAAGGATATGTATTTCCCAGCTCTGTATCAAAAGGCCTAATTGTGAGACTGTGATCTCTGAATATTAATATCATTTCCCACTAAAGGCACCAGGGCTTCACGAATAAATCGCTGATTCCAGAAGCAAAATGTACAAAATGGACCTGAGTCATCCTGCACAAATAAGAAAGAAACTTGGCCTTAACCACGCCTAACAGTAGGAGAAGACTAAGGAACAGAACCCCCAATTGAAGTTCTATTCTTAAATTCCAAGGGTGAAATAAATGTTGGGAGGCAATTGTCCATTTCTGCCATAGCAACATGAGGGAGACAAATGAGTCTCTGGATCTGTACTCTCTCATATGGTAGCACCAGCCACATGTGGCTTTTGGGTATTGAAACTCAGTTATTCCAAACTGAGGTGTGATGTAAGTGTAAAATATATGCTGGATTTCTCCAATTTAGTATGAAAAAAGAAACTACGGCCAGGTGCGGTGGCTCAAGCCTGTAATCCCAGCACTTTGGGAGGCCGAGATGGGCGGATCACGAGGTCAGGAGATCGAGACCATCCTGGCTAACACGGTGAAACCCCGTCTCTACTAAAAATACAAAAAAAACCCTAGCTGGGCGAGGTGGCAGGCACCTGTAGTCCCAGCTACTCAGAGGCTGAGGCAGGAGAATGGCGTAAACCCAGAAGGCGGAGCTTGCAGTGAGCTGAGATCCAGCCACTGCACTCCAGCCCGGGCGACAGAGCAAGACTCCGTCTCAAAAAAAAAAAAAGAAAAAAGAAAAAAGAAACTACAATATCACAGTAATTTTTATACTGATATTAAAATAATGTTTTGAAAATACTGTGTTAAGTAAAACATGTTATTAACATTAATTTCACCTATTTCTTTTACTTTTAAAAAAAATGTGGCTACTAGAAAACCTAAAAGTATGCATGTGCCTCACAATACATTTCTATTATATTTCTATTAGACAGTGCCACTGTCGAATAACCAATTACAGGGTCTTCTGAAAGGTCCCAGGCTTGGGAAATGGGACACACATGGGAAGTTTAGCAAGGCAGAGAGAGAAAAAAGGAATAAAAAAGTTCAGAAAGGAAGGAAGAGAGAAAGAAAGTGATGGATAGACAGGAAAAGGGAGGGATAAAGTGATGGAGGGAAGGAGGAAAAGAAAGAAGAGGAAGGAAGGAAGGAAGGAAGGNATATTAAAATAATGTTTTGAAAATACTGTGTTAAGTAAAACATGTTATTAACATTAATTTCACCTATTTCTTTTTACTTTTTAAAAAAAATGTGGCTACTAGAAAACCTAAAAGTATGCATGTGCCTCACAATACATTTCTATTATATTTCTATTAGACAGTGCCACTGTCGAATAACCAATTACAGGGTCTTCTGAAAGGTCCCAGGCTTGGGAAATGGGACACACATGGGAAGTTTAGCAAGGCAGAGAGAGAAAAAAGGAATAAAAAAGTTCAGAAAGGAAGGAAGAGAGAAAGAAAGTGATGGATAGACAGGAAAAGGGAGGGATAAAGTGATGGAGGGAAGGAGGAAAAGAAAGAAGAGGAAGGAAGAAAGGAAGGAAGGAAGGAAGGAAGGAAGGAAGGAAGGAAGGAGAAGGAGGGAAGGAGGAAGGAAGGGCTACAGAATGGGAGAAATTATTTACAAATCATATATCCAATAGAGGGCATGTATCTGGAATATATTTTAAAAGTCTTATAACTCAATAATAAAAAGAAAAATTTTTAAGTGAACAAAGGATTTGAAAAGACAGTTCTCCCAAGAAGATATGCAACTGGCCAATAAGGACATGAAAAGATGCACAGTATCATCTGTCTCAGAGAAATGCAAATCAAAACCATTTCTCATCCACTCAGATGGCTACAATAAAAGAGACATATAATAACAAGTGTTAGCAAGGTTGTGGAGAAATCAGAACCCTCATCCTTTGCTTGTGAAATGTGAATTTGCTTCATGTGAAATAGTGCAACATCTTTGGAAAACAGTTGGGCTGTTCCTCAAATAATCAAACGTAGAGTGGCCGTATGACCCAATAATACTACTCACAGGTATAAGAACAGGCAAATCTACAAGAATATAAAACAGATCAGTGATTGCCTAATGCTGAGGTGGGCATAGGGGAAATGGGATGGTTGCTAACAAGTACAGGGTTTCTTTTTGGGGTAAAGAAAAATGTTCTAAAATGGATTGTGGTGGTAGTTGCACAACCCTAAATATACTCAAAACCATTGAATCGTATACTCTAAATGGGTGAATTGGGTGGTATGTGAGTTATATCTCAATAAAATTTTAGGGGGGAAAAAAACAAAACTAATGGGGTTGTACCAAACAAGTCATGAGCTTGTAGTGAAAGAGAGAAAGAAGCTGATGGCTGACTCATTGGTCGCCACTGAAGGTCGCTGTGGCATCAACCCACGACTAAAAAAGAGAAAAAATCCTGCTTTTCTAGTATGAACTACATTTCAGGGTTACCAAATAACCTTACTGGAAGAGAGAAAGTTCTGTTATCAAGAATACTTCCAGCTGTTGATCAGAAGAAATGATAGACTCGTACGCCTGGTGAAATAACTGATTCAGGCAGAGGTCATCAATGGATGCTAACACCATTGATGGGAGCTGTACAGGCAAGGAACCAGGCTGACACACCTGAACCCAGCGATTGATCTTAGCATCACTAAAAGTGGAGCAACAAGACATCACATACGTCTAGGTATAATGCAACGTGATGTGCACAGCATCACCTATGAAGTATGTTTGCCAAAAAATTCTATTGACCCTGAATATAAATAATCTAACCTTTAGTCTAATTACAGGAGTAAGAACAACCCCACTACCATGAGGATACAACGAGCCTAATCCAAAAAGTGTGGACATCCTGCAAGACAATCCCTCTGGCAGGCAATAAGTCAATGGCAAGTGGAGGAAAAGAAAAAAAAAAGAGAGACTGAGGCAGGCGGATGTTCTGATTTGAGGTCAGAAGTTCGAGACTAGCCTGGCCAGCATGGTGAAACCCCATCTCTACTAAAAATACAAAAAAATTAGCTGGGTGTGGTGGTGGGTGCCTGTAGTCCCAGCTACCTGGGAGGCTGAGGCAGGAGAATGGCTTGAACCCGGGAGGCAGAGGTTGCAGTGAGCCGAGATCACGCCATTGCACTCCAGCCTGGATGACAGAGCAAGACTCCATCTCAAAAGAAAAGAAAAGAAAAAAAAGAGGCAGTCTGTTCTAGATTAAAAGAAACTTAAGGGAATGACCAGTTACACAGTGCAAACCTTGTTTGGATACCAGTTCAGTAAGTCAATGGTAAAGAGAGTTTTGAAACAAATTGGAAAATCTGAATATAAAGAGTAAAGAATCACCATTAATTATGTTAGGGTGATAATGACTTTGTAGTAATGTAAAAAAAAAAAGTCCTGATTTTTCTTCGACATGTACATTTGAGAAATAACATTATAGTTGAATATGATTTAAGATATTGCAGCAAAGAAGTGGCAGGGGGTGGTGCTGGAATAGATGAAATAAATTGAGCAAGATGGTGTTAGTTATTAAAATGGGGAGATGGTGGGTTCATTCTGTTTTTTTCCTTTCCTTGGTGTTTTTTGGAATTTTTTATAATAAAACATTTTTTTAAATCCTAACAATGCTCAGGATATATGAGTTAGAACATACTGGTTTTAAGGCACATTGTAATGATGCAATCGATGATATAAGGAACATAAGCTCAAAAGCACATGTGTATTTGCCAACTGACACATTGAGAAGCAAATTTTTGGAAAAGCCCTTCTAAGTTTATTCAGTTTTTATTTGTTTTTTGCTTTGTTTCTGGTTTTTTGACCTCTGTGAAGCATTTTATTTGGGCTTAGGAAAATTGAAGCAGCACAATAACTTTCTCAACAAATTCCTAGGTATTCACTGGGGGTAGAAGGTCCTCTATTCTTCCAGAAAATATGTAGGTCTCCCCAGGGCACAGACCTTCTCACATTCATGCCTAAAGACTTACAGTTTTCTCCCTCCCCGCTGACTCTAATATTCACCCCCAGTGGGTATGATCAACCTTGTTTTAAACCAATGAAGAAAAGAAGATTCCTTCCCTAAAAGTTTCCATGATCACATTTCAATGACGGTTCTCTCTTTGGACTCCACTTTGACATTATTGTATATAGCTCCTATATCTTTAAGTTGTAAAATGCTGATCACCTGAGCAAGTAGAGAAAGTATTCTAGATTCAAGGGGAGGTGGAGCCAGGTTTAAATTATGAGTATATTTAAAATAACAGATTACAAATGAATGTTATGATTTTTTTTTTCAATGACTTCTGGTTTGGGAGTCCCAGATAATTAGTATGCACTACAGAAGAGTTTCTCTTTTCATCTTTGAATGTAGAGCAAGAGATGGGTGTGAGGGGCATGAGGTCACAAGTCCCAGCTGGGCTACAAGAGTTGTTGATGTTGGTGGATTGCCCTCTCTTGACATTGGTGCCCCTCTGAGAATGGGAAGAACAGCATTCCCTTTATCTATCTCCTGCTTCGCCTGAAGTTTGAAAGAAATAATGTATGTGAAAACATTCTCAGAACTATAAAGGGCTTATAGTTATTTTTTAAATATATTCTCCAAGTAGCTATTGTTTTTCCCTAATCAACATCTCTTATTTCCCAATTCCACATCTAGAATTGTTCTTAAACCACTCTGGGACATGGTTTAAATAAGACTCTGAGAATAGATTATGTTTTCCACTAGCGATTATTTACCTTTCTATTTACTGTGCAGCATTAAAGAGAAGATTTTTCCTCCTAACTTAAAAAAGCTTAATTTTAATATTGTAAAATTCAAACATATTATTTGAGTCTTGGAGATTTTAAGCATTTTGTAGTTCTATGCCAAAGTCCTACTTAATTTAAACATACTATGTAATTTGACTTTAATCTCGAAATGTCCATTTTAAATATTGTTAGTGCTTGCCCTGGCCTGTGTTCCCTCTGTTAAGGCAGATCTTTCATGGTACAGACAGCAAGGATTGGGGACCTGAACACTAAAGCCTTCACATTAATCTTCCAGGGCTGCAGCCAAACAACACGGCTTTGCCTGGAGTGGTCAATATAAAATTTTTATTTGTACTTAGTGACTCCTGAAAATGTATTCAGAATGTACTCTCTTGGTCTCTTACCACGGCAGGTTAGAAGCTGCTAAGACAAACACAAGATCTTCTGAGCGTGCCAGCCCATCCATCTGCACCAGTAACTCTGTCTTCATCCGCAAGCTTCCTTCATGTTCTCCCCTACAGAGAGAGAAGACATGATTCTCCCATGTCAGAGCCTTCACCCTCATGACAAGAGCAGCATTCACAGCAATGTCCCTGTGACTGTAGAACAGTTTCTGTTCTGATGGCCAGTGGAGCCATTCATACTAGAATTAGAGAAAATGAGCAATTTGCTATTATTTTCACATAGAGCATGATAGAAAGCAAGTAAATGAATATAATGATGGTATTTGAAAGAAAACCAAAGGCAGGCAGTGAGCTGGAGAAAATAACTGAAGGGTCCATAGTCCCATTGGTAGATTGAATGCAGCCCAATTGTGTCCACCTGCAGCATTATTTACCTCTTTAAAAATGACATAATTGAGGCTAATCCCTTTCACTTACATAGCACACAGGAAAGTACTTTCACACCCTCAGCCTCCTGAGTAGCTGGGACCTTAGGCGCAAGACCCCTGCCTGGCTAGGTATAAGTTTTTTTAGTATCTATGCCCCTTAATACTCAACTACCTTTTCCTAAGAGAGAAGACCCTCTCTCAGTATATATATATGTGTGTGTGTATATATATAGTTTATTGTATATTATAAGCAGAATATATATATAATTAGCATTTGCCCATATATTTGCTATATGTTTATCATTCGCCCATAACTATAATTCCTTTAACATAATACGATCAAAGAAGTCTTCAGAGCACCCATCCTTATTTCCTGACCCTTTGAAGACTCTAATTTTAGAGTCTTTGATCCCAGACAAGGAAATGGAAATTCGGGGCAGAACCTGGAGCACACACAGATGAAGAGTTTTCACATTAGCCCGATGAAGGCTGTGGGAAACTGGGGATAGAGATCAACAAAGCACGTGTAACAACAAGTGCATAGGGAGACCTGGTCTTTGCAGAGTGACTATGAGGGTCGGCTGGTGCATTCCCATCTGGGTGCCTGTGCAGTTGCCTGCTCCTGTCAGGCCTAGTATAGAAAGCAGAGTGCTCCAGCCTAGGGCTGACAAGCACCAGCTCCAGTTAAGCCATGGAAAATGTCCTGTTGCAATCAATTACATGAATCCCGTAGATTACTTGGGTACATCTTTATGGTTGCTTTTCCCTGCCGGGTAAATGGCTTCCAATGAGTAAAATTTCATAAATTATATTCTACTTATACTTCCAACAAGCTAATTAATTGTGTTTTGTTACTATTACTTCTGCCTTGATGATAGACCATTAAAGGTCATTAATAAATGCAGCTGTGTTGAGATTTCCCAGAGATCTGTTTTTTCAAGCCAGGGGTGCCAGATTTAGTAAAAAGCTTCAGTGGAAAATACCTCTGATCAAGACAGAAAGCTGATCTTAAAAACGAATAAACAAGGCCGGGCGCGGTGGCTCAAGCCTGTAATCCCAGCACTTTGGGAGGCCGAGACGGGCGAATCACGAGGTCAGGAGATCGAGACCATCCTGGCTAACACGGTGAAACCCCGTCTCTACTAAAATACAAAACTAGCTGGGCGAGGTGGCGGGCGCCTGTAGTCCCAGCTACTCGGGAGGCTGAGGCAGGAGAATGGCGTAAACCCGGGAGGCGGAGCTTGCAGTGAGCTGAGATCTGGCCACTGCACTCCAGTCCGGGCGACAGAGCGAGACTCCGCCTCAAAAAAAAAACAAAAAAAAACAAAAAAAAAAACGAATAAACAAAAAGCACAACACTACTCAGGCTTTTGGAAGCACAAACAGAAGGCTTATTACAGTCCGAGAAGTGTTCCTTCCTGCTGAGGACATTCGGTGACAATCTTTAGAGATAATATATGTGACATATTTAAAGTCAGCCCTGCTGAGCCATAACCTGATGACACAGAGAAGTGGTGTTTTCCCAGGCTTCACACACAGTCGAGGACTGCCTCTCGGGAGTGAAGTACAGACGTGGCCCTGCACAGTGGCTGAGTGGGCAAGCCTCATTCCCCAGGGGCGGCCCCTCTGGCTCCAGAGGAGGCCATCACAGTGGCTATTTTCAGCCAGCAGGACTGATATGGCAGCCTGGGATCCTGGGGCTAGAGGATCTTCAGGCCTGAAAACCACTCTGTGGGGAACGGGGGAAGGGAGGATGGCATTTCCTCCGGTTATAAAAACTACTTAAATCAGCTATTCAGTTAACAGGATCTAATTTAAAGACCTTTCCATGTGTCTGCAGAAAATTTGTGGGCTTATTAATAGGCTTATTCTGCTAGTAAATGTCGATGGGCTTCTGACCATCAAACACACTTACAAGAGGGGAGAAGCGATGACAAAAAAAAAAGCAACAACAATAACAACAAAAACCCCAACCCTGTCTGTTACCCAGGAGCTGTGCCTCTCTGACTCATCACCGACTCCAGCTCGTCCAGGAAGATCGTGGATGGGGCGTGGTAGCGGGCAAGTTCAAATAACACCTGGGTGGGGGAAAAGCAAGCAAGTGTTCAAGCTCATAGACTTAAAGTCCTCAGATGCTCCCAGAGAGTAAAAACTTAGAATGACTGTAATAATAAGCATTTATGCTGCACTCTGTTATTTCACAATAACTTTATAATCATTACAATTATTTCTCCGTACCTCCACCCCATGGGGTTGGATGGTCCAATTATTTCCATTTATAACTTGATAAAATTAGAGGCAGAGGGTAGGTGGTTACTCCAGGGTTACTAATCATAAATATGAGAGCTTCAGATGAAATTTGGTTCCCAAGCTTGCAGTCGGCTAGTTAACCCCTGAAACACCCTGCTAATAGTATGTTCCATGTGGACACAAGAGCCTTGGAACATGTATAATCATTTGATAATTCTTCCCTTAATCTTTGGGAACAATGGGAGGTTATTCTCAGAAGAAAATATTTCAAGGATTGGGTTCCTGTCATGGGTAACAAGGCTGACAAATTTAGTCCCTTCGTGTTCCCCAAATTACTCCATAGCCTTCCCACACTACCTCAACAAGGCTGTTTGGTAGGCTCAGGTACTAGAAGGCAATTCTCGACTGAATACGATGTTCTATTTGAGAATAAAATAAAATATTATAGACCGAACAAGAACAGGAAAGCAACCAGCAAAAGAACAGACATATAAAAACAAAATAAAGAGCTCTAAAGGGAGATGTGGTGGTGATGAATAGAATATAACAACCTAAGCCTTTTTTTTTAACCCTGAAACTGATCTCTTGAGCATCATATACAATCCTTCACCGGTTGATGGGAAAAAACAGTGGAGATTTAGAAAATAATAGAAATTATTTAATAGGCATGGGGGATTTATTCTCCATGTCACTTAGCACTAGCAAACCATCACAGACTCAGAGGGAAAGGTTTCTGAAAAAGTCAGGTTGTAGTTTTCACGAGCAGCAGCAGCTCATCCCTTACAGGTCTCCCTGTCACCGAACGGGAAATACCTCACCTTCCCCACTGCTCATGGGTACATTCAAGCGCATGCACCAGCATCTCCCTTTTACAGAATCCTGTTTTATTAGAACAATTGACTGAGTTTAATGAACTGAGAGAACAATGGCAATGCCGGGGCATTCATCACAATGCCTTCCAGATACAATGGAGACCACTAATTCAGGGCAAATAACTTTCTGTCCTTGTCACACACACACAAAGAAGCCCAAATATACCTGATATTAAGGGTGACTACAACAGTGGCAATCTACCCAATGAGAAATGAAATATTAGAACATAAAACCCATACATGTTTTTAAGGTGCTCACTAAAGGCAGAAGAGACCAAGAGCCTCTGCTAGACCACACACCCAGTTGGAAGGAGAACCACGCCTGGAATCTAGGCATTCATACTGCCCACTGCATTGCTCATTCCACTTGCAGGGAATATACAGAATCATGGGTAAGTGTCTCTGGAAGCATTAGTCTAAAATTTTCAGAGGAACCTGGAGGAAGTTAAATCACACAACTGGGGGGCGGTGCATTGAAAGATGTAAGCATCAACAGATGTATGCATTTGCTAAAGAGACCACTCAACTATTCAGTAGCGATCAGCTCCTAAAAGGCACGAACATTAGTAGGGGAGGGAGGAACATAACCCAATGGTTCCCTATAAATAACTCTTTAATTGGAATAGAAAGAGAAACAAATGGTAGAAAAAGCTTCTCTGCTTTAGGGGAAGGTCCTGAACGGTTTGCTTTCTTTGAAAGCTTCACAGTAAGGAGCCTGACAGCATGACCAAGATTGTCCAGCTGAGGATCTTCCCAAAAGCTCGAAAAATAAAGAGAAAATGATGTAATTTCTGAAAGGAAATGAGATGACTAGGTTATCTGTTTCTTCTTGCATTATTTTTTAAAATATCCAAAATAAAAATGCATGTCACAAAAGATATAAATATTTTCTAAAACTTTCAAAAGTTGATCAAGTTCATTCAGAATCAAAGAAATACACATTCAAGCACTGAAATATTGAAATGCACGTTTAATCACTGAAATACACTATTACTTTTTACTATTAGATTGACAAATGTTTATTTTGTAAAAGATATTGGTGTGTTGGTCAGGGTGTGGAGAAGCAAATGCACTCAGGAAGCATTGATGGGACTCTAAGCGGGTACAACCCTCTTGGCAAAAGCAATCTGGCAGTCGGTGATGTCTGTTCCCTTTGACTTGGCGATTCTACTTCATAGAAATTGTCCTACACTATATAGGCAAAAACATGTGTACATATAAGACTGCCCACTCTAGCTTTGTTCACAACAGCAAGAGACTAGAAACAACCTAAAGGCCCATCAAGAAAAGACTGGTTAAATACGTTTTGGTACATTTATGCAACAAACTACCATATAGACATAAAAAAACATGCTTTATCTATAATAGTGTGGAACAATATCCAAGTTATATATATATTAAGTTGGGGAAAAACCAGGTACAAAAGGAAATATAGAGTATGTTCCTACTTGTATTTAGAAAGGCAGGGAGAAGCTAGGCATGGTGGCTTATGCCTGTAATCCCAGCATTTTGGGAGCCCGAGGTGGGAGGATTGCTTGAGCCCAAGAGTTCAAGAGGAGCCTGGGCAAGATGGTGAAACCTGGTTTCTACAAAAAATACAAAAATTAGCTGGACTTGGTGGTGTGCACCTATAGTCTCAGCTACTGGGGAGGCTGAGGTGGGAAGATTACTTGAGCCCAGGAGGTCGAGGCTGCAGTCAGCTCTGATAATGTCACTGCACTTTGGCTTTGGTGCCTGGGTGACAGAGCAAGACCCTGCCTCAAAACAAAACAGAACACCCAAAAGAAACAGTTGTTGATGTTAATGTAGATAATAGATAAATGTTCTGCAGGGCTGCTCCAGCAACTGTTAATAGTAGTTGCCTCTGGGGAGAGGGCTCAGGAGTCTGTATATCCTCTTATACTCTTTTTTTTTTTTTAAGGCTAGTTACTTTTAAAATACATAGTAAAAGAAAGGAAGAGGCCAAGTGTGGTGGTCACGCCTGTAATCCCAGCACTTTGGGAGTCCGAGGTGGGCAGATCACAAGGTCAGGAGTTTGAGACCAGCCTGGCTAATATGGTGAAACCCTGTCTCTACTAAAAATACAAAAAAGCCAGGTGTGGTGGGGGCGCCTGTAGTCCCAGCTACTCAGGAGGCTGAGGTAGGAGAATCGCTTGAACCCAGGAGATGGAGGTTGCAGTGAGCCGAGAATGCACCACTGCACTCCAGTCTGAGCGACTGAGCAAGACTAGAAAGAAAGAAAGAAAGAAAGATAGGGAGAGAGAGAGAGAGAGAGAAAGAAAGAAAGAGAGAGAGAGAAAGAAAGAAAGAGAAAGAAAGAAAAGAGAGAGAGAGAGAGAGAAAGGCAGGAAGGAAGGAATTGGGAGAGGAATTGTTTCCTCACTCCTTTTTTTTTAATTTATTTTTTTTGCTCCCACTCCACTGGGATTTTTCTTCACTCTTAGAATCCTGACAAAATAATACTGAACCAGAGGAAAACTTTAAGTGAATACAATGCTCACACAGGATGGAGAATTCTTGTTAATTGACTTTTCTGGTTATTCGACATTAAACCAGAAAATTCATGTAACTTCAGTCTTTTTTACGAATACTATAAACTTTTTGAGTTTCTTCTTCTGCCTAGGTAAGTCCTGTCCTGAGTATGTCATCCTCCTTTGTGCACCTTGCAGTGTCTTGTGCTCGTGGTTCTAAACACCACTTTTCATGACAGGAGATGAACCTAAACTAATTCTGAGTGGTATCTTTTAACAGTTTGTTGTTATTCAGCATATAGAAATGACATGTTAAAAAAAAAAAAGACTTCAGGGTGATAAGAATTCTAGTTAGATGAATTTCAGCTACAGTCATCTCTAGGCATATGGAAGAGATTGATTGCAGATCCTCTCCCTGTTCCTCCCGACACCATTCCCTGTACCAAAATCTGTGCCTATTAAGTTGGGGGAAGAGCCAGGTACAAAAGGGAACATATAGTATGTTCCTACTTGTATTTAGAAAGGCAGGGAGAAGCTAGGCATGGTGGCTCATGCCTGTAATCCCAGCATTTTGGGAGCCCGAGGCAGGAGGATTGCTTGAGCCCAAGAGTTCAAGAGGAGCCTGGGCAAGATGGTGAAACCTGGTTTCTACAAAAAATACAGAAATTAGCTGGGCTTGATGGTGTATGCCCATAGTCTCAGCTACTGGGGAGTCCCACAGTTTATCCTGGGAAACCCACATATACGTGGGTTTTGTATCCTGTGAATATGTATTTTGTTGAAAAATTTCCCCACATAATTAGACCCATGCAGGTGAAGGGCCAACTGTTGTTCAAGGGCCAACCGTAACTGCACCTCCAGCTAACTACAATCACATGGAGCCATAACTGTAAGTGTAGCTAAATTCAAGCCCCACTTCGGAACTGGCACTGAGTTATACGCAAGATGAAGAACAAAGAAATAGAAGATATCAACGTAGGTTTCCACAAATTACCATCTTGAATGGGTAACAAGAATTTATATAAGCTTACATATTTGCAGCAACTTGAAAATGATATCAACGTAATAGATAATAGGTTATTTTAGGTAAGTCAATCCTTTAAACATATTCTATTATGATTTCCAAATAGGCCATCATATTTTGAAAGAGTCATCTAAGGGAATGTAATTTAAGCATAACTTGTTAATCACTTTTCAGAAAATATGTAATATTTTATATTCACTTATATTGAGTACATATCTGCCATTCTACAGAGTGTGATAGTTTAACAGGTTTTCAAAGAAGGACCTTTCTTACACTAGGACCTAAACCATAAATGGAAGTGCTCTTAATGTCACTGGAAGATTCAGTACAATTTTATAATATAAAATATAACATCAACTATAAATGTGATATCGTAAAGATGGAAACAACCTCTGAAAGAAAGCAAAAAATCGCTGGGCGCAGTGGCTCACGCCTGTAATCCCAGCACTTTGGGATGCTGAGGCGGGCGGATCACCTGAGGTCAGGAGTTCGAGACCAGTCTGGCCAACATGGTGAAACCCTGTCTCTACTAAAAATACAAAAAAAAAAAATTAGCTGGGCATGGTGGCAGGCACCTGTAATCCCAGCTACTTGGGAGGCTGAGGCAGGAGAATCGCTTGAACCCGGAAGGCAGAGGTTGCAGTGAGCCGAGATGGCACCATTGCACTCCAGCCTGGGGAACAAGAGCGAGACTTCGTCTGAAAAAAAAAAAAAGAAAGCAAAAAATCATACAGGCTATGGGCACTATGGAAGCAAAGGTGCTCAGAACATCTGAAAGAATAATTAAGTTTAAAGTTTCTTGATTCTTTCTTAGAGTATCTAGCATAGGGACTAACATACAGTAGTAGCCTCTCAATAAATGTTAACCAAATATAGTGTACATGTTGAATAATAAATGTTTCTTGAATGAAGAAAAAATATGCCACGTCAGAGATTTTTTTCCCCCCAGCTTTCATGCCTAAATTGCATGAATCAAAAAAGAGCTGTTGATCAAATTCCCAAAGGAAGGGAGATCATGTTTTGCTGATGGGGGCACAATTAACTTCCACACATAATAGTCAATCCATTTCCCAAGCTACTGGTAATCAAGATCCAGGATTGAATCTAACATAAAATCCCCTAAAAGCAAAGAAGCTCTGACATCATTTTGTACCACCGTATTACACTAGAACTTATTTTTAAAAACAAAATTAAGAATTCCTACCCGAATGAGTTTTTCTGAATCCCCTCTCCATTTGCTGACAATGGTGGATGCAGAAATGTTAAAGAAGGTTGTTTTACATTCAGTGGCCACAGCTTTGGCCAGTAAAGTCTTTCCTGTACCTAAAAAGAGACATGTAAAAGATGAGCAGGCATTTCAACTCCATTATCCCACTGCTTATAGACAGAAGTCAGTTTCACACATAAGGAAGGAAGTGACTGCTCAGCTCTCATGTGCCCCGGTCCTGAAGTGAGGACAGAAGGGACAACTCATCCTCTGCACACACACTTAACACCAACATCAAAATAGGACGCTGTGTTTACCTGGAGGGCCGTACAGCAGTAGTCCTTTCCAGGGGGAAAGAATTCCTGTAAATAGCTGTGGATACTATGGAAACAAGGAACAAGGATGAGGTTTGGTGCTGACACATCAGCCTGCATACTCTCAGCACAGACAAGCCAGGAAAGCTGGAGTGAAAGCAGCACAGCTCTAAGATTCAGGTCTCCTTTTTTTGCTTAAGGTCGTCTGCTTCTGACCTAAATAAACAGATCTTATTCATCCCAATTTTATTTTCATGCTCGATTAGAATGCCTGACTTAATTTTGTGACTTTTAAAAGAGCAATTTTTTAAGGAAAGGAAAGGTATATGTAGGTACTCTTCCTCTCTGTTAAACAGTTATTTCTTACATGCATAACATCATTTTCCCCAGACTTCTATATGGAGAGCATTTGGCAATCTTTTGAATGTTGTAAAGCAGGTATGAACTTTAAAATACATACTAGAACCAATTAGTAAAGGTTTATTCGAATAAAGTACAGAGCTATGGTGAAACCTGTTTTGGAAGTTGGGAGTATTCAGGGGCAAACGCATTAAGACACCAACTCTGAACAAGACATGCGTAGCCTTCAAGGAAGTCTTGCGCCTATTAGTTCAAATTCAAACAATCTGGGGAAGGTTAGTGGCAAGGGTTGGTAAAGAATGGGGGAGAGGGGTGTGGCAAGGAATATTAGTAAAATTACAACTAGCTATTAGTTTCTTGCTAATCCTGACGTCAAATCTCAACACATTTGGAGCTTGTAATGCCATGAAGAGAACAAATCCAGGGAATTTCAATGAGATGTTCTATCCTTTTTAAAAGTTTTATGCTATAGTTCCACTTAGAGGAAAAGGTGAGTAAACTTCTATTAATTCTAAACACCAGTGTATTTCTTACTCCTAAGTCTGAACACAGAAAGAAAGAGGGGGAAAAGAGAATCCAAATGTATTGATTTTTGTCTCCTTAGAGGAAAGCATCCAAAAATCAGGGGCCACATGGGCTCAGTGGTAAGACTAAATAGGTTATTCAATAAAATAAATTCATAATCCTGACAGCAGGAAATTACAGAAAATGGCCATAAATTATTTGTAGCTCCTTTCATCAAGGAGTGGAGCCTATTTCTCCAACATTTGAATCTGGGCCTGGTCTTTTGACTTTGGCCAGTGGGACATTAGCAAATGTTAAGAGATTTGAAAATATAAGACTAGAAAAAAATATACGAGGCATGAAAGATGCTTGTGAATTAGAACTTTCCCTTTCCTGCCTGTTTCTGGGAACCCACTGCCACCATGTGAACAGGACTGGGCTTTCCTGCTAGAGGATGAGAGGTCACATGGAGAGATACCTTGGCTGTAGTGCTTGTCCCAGCCTTTTCAGTCTCTCCATCTTTTCTGCTACTCTGACTGATGGCTCAGACCTGTGATTGAGCCCAGTCAAGAATACCACATGGAAAAGAGATGAGCCAGCCCAGCTGAGCCCAGCTCCAACTGCCTACCCACAGAATTACAAACAAATAAATTGTTGTCTTAAGGCACTAAGTTGTGGGGTGGTCTGTTATACAACAAAAGCTAAGTTTTCACTTAGCTCTTCATCACCCCATTTGTAAATCAAACATGGAGAGTATTGTTTTTCTATTTTTCTACCCAGTTTGTAAACTGCACAGAGATTTGTCAGTAATAAGTAATGAGCACAACAGGCTGGCTTTGCTTGTCACTGCCCTGGAAGGGGCTGTTCAGTCTTCACAACCACCCAGAAGCAAAGCCCCAGATGATCCTGGGGAGGGTAGGTGGAGGGGGGGAGTGTAAAGGAAGGATCTGTGGAAACAAAGTGAGAGATTCTCCCCTACCAGAGGTATTTCTACAACAATAAGAATATTTTTAAGGGAACAGGCTAATTTGAATCAATCTGACAAATTATGTATACTATAGTCTTAGATCTTAAAGTTTCACTTAGCTCAGACACCTGTCTTGAACTAATATGTAACATGATTTTAAATGATCTAGAATGGACCAGGCTTTGGTGCTCCAGGGTTGAGAAAGTGTTGTGACACAAACAAAAAGTTAACGTGTGGACAGAAAATCATCCTGCCCTTCCCTTTCTGATAGGTGTGTGACATACAGCTTGTCCAATGGATAGTGAACAGAAATAACCCCCAAGAGGTTTCCCGTCCTTACCCTTATAGGATACACAACAGCTTCTTTGACTAACTGCTTGGCTGCATCAAGTCCAATAATGTCATTCCACTTTATGTTTGGATTATGGAGATAAATGTCCTGCAATGCACATTTGATCATTTTGTTAAAACTGATGTTGTCCTCTACAGCTGTAATAAACTTGGGAGCAGCAGAATACTTGACTTACAATAGGATATAAAGTGCTGGTGATAAAAGCTGTTCATATTTTATACACACACACACACACACGCACACACACACACATATATACATTGTAATTTTGGGTTAGTTCACCAAAGGCATGCCATGAAAATATTCAATGATTTTCCCTGAAGAAGACATTGATAACACAGTATGGTACTTTTCAGGGAGAAAAAAAAATATCCTAACAATGGACTCTACCTGTTTTCTGTCAATAGCAAACCATACCGATTTATAATCATAATTAAAGAAGCTACAGAATATGCCTTCAACTTACATTAGGTTTTACTGTGCAACATAGTTCCTAGCCAGTGCCTGGCCTTGTTCTTGTTCCTTGATCTCGCAAACACTTTCTTAATTTATTGCATAAAAGAGATAATGCTCCTCTGAAACCAATTTCTCTTTTTTCCCTAGCGATCATTCCCTACTTCCAGTAGGAGCAATTGCTTCTACAAAATTCAAGGAAGCCAACAACTGGGTGAAACTGCAGTTTTTCCCCTCTTATAGTAGAGCCCTGTAGCAACCATCTAGGGTAATCAATTAAGGTGGCTTTTACTGATAACTAATTTACAGTTTCCAAACTTCAATTTCACCAGACGCCTCGGAGCAGTCACTAAGGGGCCTTTCTCAGTAGGAGCTGTTTCAGGCAAACTGAATATCTAGAGTGTTTCATCAAGAAAAGCCCGAAAAACCTTCTTTCCAAAGTCATTCTGAGTGACTACAGAAAAAATCTGAATCTATTCTTATATTTATATAATTTTTAATAAGTAATATGTGCACATGGTCCAAAAATACAAATACATTTTTTAAATGCTGGTGAGATGTTTGTGCCTACTCCGGCTCCCCACCCATCCAGTTCCCTCCACTATAGGAAGTTCATTTTATTTTAATTTTCTTCAAGCAGGGTCTCGTTCTGTAGCCCAGGCTGGAGGGCAGTGGCATGATCACCACTCACTGCAGCCTCAACCTACTGGGCTCGAGTAATCCTCGCACCTCAGCCTCAACACAACAGCTTCTTTGACTAACTGCTTGGCTGCATCAAGTCCAATAATGTCATTCCACTTTATGTTTGGATTATGGAGATAATCCAAACTTCCACTTTTTCCCTTAGCGATCTCCTATCCTCTTTCCTAACACTTTCCCCATCCCTCCCTCCTTCATGCTCTCAAAGTGCACCTTGCCCCTGGGATGAGAAACTCTTGAGGGCAAGGACTAGTGATCCTTCTGCCTCGGCCTCCCAAAGTGTTACAGGAGATTACAGGTGTGCTCACCCAGGTGTGAGCACCCAGCCAACTTTCACTTTTATTAGAGAAATTTCCTGTTTGTTTGTTTGTTTGTTTTTTCTGAGATGGATTGTCACTCTGTCATCCAGGCTACAGTGCAGCAACCTCTGCCTCCCAGGTTCAAGCAATTCTGATGCCTCAGCCTCCCAGGTAGCTAGGACTACCAGCATGTGCCACCATGCCCAGCTAATGTTCTGTATTTTCAGTAGAGATGGGTTTTTACCATGTTGGCCAGGCTGGTCTCAAACTCCTGACCTCAAGTGATCTACCCGCCTCAGTCTCCCAAAATGCTAGGATTATAGGTGCCAGCTACTGCACCTTGTCTAGAGAAAGTATTTATACAAGTGCTTTGGTCATGCATGATATATATAATCCATTATTGGATGGAATGATAGTGAAAGGACTCAGTCTTCCTTACTCTGTCTTTAGAGCCTGGATCTACATGCAGACCCACCAGCCATTCACATTCTTATTACTGTCCTTTCTTAGGGAAATCTTGGGACACAAGGAAAATTCATTTACCTAGGTATTCAAGGCATCCACAGATAACAGCAGTATTTCTTCCCCTCTTCTAGAGTTGAGTTCCACAAGGTAATGTTTAATTTCCCAACTGACAGTTTCTCCTCATATCAATCCAAAGTTATCAGTCAGAATTCAGCAGGACTACCTCATGAGGTGGTGAGCTCTCTGTCACTGTAAGCATTCAGGCAGGAGCAGGGTTTCTACCTCCCATGCTACTATAGAAAGGATTCCAGATGGAATCATCTCAGGCCACTTCCACTCTATAGTTCTATCCTCATAGTCATGTTACCCTTTTGCAAAAATGGTAATGAGACTATTAATTTGGGGTTATTGCAGCCTGGCTCAGTCCCTCATCCCCTCTCACTGGTAAAAACCTCATAGATGGTCTCCCCATCTCCTTTGCTTTGCTATTCATTTGCCTCCCTGTCATAGAACAAGCCATCCACAAGCACATGGGATGATCCCATCCTCTGATGGATGCCTTTCTAACGTCCCCTCTTCCGTACGCATGTTGTCAGCCCTGGGTACTATTCACCGCACCCTTCCTCAGGAGCCCTGCCTCTCTCTACCGGTTCCCCACCACTCCCTGCTTCTTAGGTGGCCCATGGGAAATGTGCACACCTGCAATTTCTCATGGATTGCCTATGCCCAGAATAGCTCCTAGCCTCCCTCTTTCACTTTTTCCCTTAGCGATTTCCTATCTTCTTTCCTAACACTTTCCCCACCCCTCCCTCCTTCATGCTCTCAAAGTGCACCTTGCCTTGGGATGAGAAACTCCTGAGGGCAACGACTGTGCTCTGACTCATTCACCTTTGTGTCTCCAGCCCGCAGCACATACCTGACACATAAGAGGCGTACAGGAAACAACTGCTGAGCTGAACGGAGACAGCTCAGGAGCCCTTAGCTTTTCAGAGGAGCTGTGAATTTTGGGGATCATTTTATACACTCCTCTGAGCCTGCCTAGGTTTCAGTCTTCAATTAAATATGAAGCATTAGAAATGAGAAAAATATCCTGTAACTCAGGGGTCTATTTTATTTTCTAGGAACTTGCCCAATGTCACACAGCTAGCAAGAGAAGGATCTAGAAATCAAAGGCAGGTCGGTTAATTCCAAAGCCTATTCTTCACTGCCTTCTGCTTCCATAGTGCAAGCTGGAAAAGTCCGTAGTCTGGATGGTAAAGTCTTTCCTGCTAATTGTGTTTTTCATGGAGATTTTCAATGATGATATCATCAGACTTCTGACATCTCTATTTCTGGGCTCTGACTTTTTAAACCAGATGCAGACATACTTTTTTCTTCTTTAAGAGGCTTTCTTTCCTTGACT
Source organism: Rhinopithecus bieti (assembly GCF_001698545.2). Classification (NCBI taxonomy): domain Eukaryota; kingdom Metazoa; phylum Chordata; class Mammalia; order Primates; family Cercopithecidae; genus Rhinopithecus; species Rhinopithecus bieti. Next base: position 3,450,847 of record NW_016818934.1, on the reverse strand, counting down.
CTTGGCTCTGCTATTAAACCTTTCACCTGTCCCTTCATTCCTAAGTCTTTTTCTCTCTCGGTTTTCTTGGCCTCTATCATGAGATGGTGGGCTTTTTATATTGTAATTTTATGATTCTATAATTTATTTATCATGCATTATTGTGCCTCTAAACAATATGAATGCCTTCGCAAGTGGGGGCACCTTATAAATAAATGATCATATTTATTGTTATTAATAAAATAAGCAACCCACAAAGCTCCAGAAGCCCCAGCCCGCCTCCGTAAATTTGTGAATTGAATATCAGATCTTACCCGGCTCACCACCGCTGCCAATTCTCGCATCTCACTGTTCATGCCAATAAATGCACTCAGAGGTTTCAGCAGTCGTTCCTGATGAGAGGAGTGGAAAGGCTCACATCACAATATTGCTTCACAATTTAGGAAGAAACCCCGGGCACGCACAGGTCTCGGTGAAACAAACGATGGCAGGTGGCTACAGCCTTTGACTTGATCTCAAGGTTTCACGGTACTCAAAATTATATTTCCAGAGTTCATCTGGATGTTGGCAATTTGAGAGATGAATGTCACATCTTTGCCACTTACTGAGGGGTCTGGATTATGGTCGAAGGTGTTCAAGGCAAGTTCACTGGTCGCTCCCTTGATGGCATCTGTGAGCAGCCCTCGGAAGTCAATGATTTGGCCCTGCAGGGGAGGAAAGGTTGTTTATGCCATTAGAACATAAGAGAAGACTCTTCTTAATAACCCAGTTTCATTAAACCAAGACACATTTATATACCCTGGTATTAGGGCAAACTTCAAGTTAAGCTTTAAAAAGAACCAGCACTAGTATTAAACATGATGATTTCCTCAAGTTGGAGCACCTTAAAAAATTGTGAATACATTTTCCAGAATGAAGTGGATTTGAATAAAAATTCATGAGTATTTCTCAGTTCCTGACACAGACCATCTGCTTCCTTCCTTATGTGTTAACTTCCCCTGTATGGTCTTATCCTTTTAAAATATTACACACGCAGAAACAACTCATTGGCACAACAGAAATAAGAGTTCCTGTCTATGGATTGTGATACACGTTCACCACTCAATAGAGTGCTGTACAAAATAAGTGTGCAAGGTTCTTTGTGAGAACTATTTCTTTTTTGTTATTTTTGTATATAATTTGTATAAATTTATTGGGTATAAGTGGAATTAATTTAATTTCCACCAACAATGTATGAGTTCCCTTTTCTCCATATCCTGTGAGGATTATTTCTAATCCTTTTTTTTTTTCCTTTAAGAGACAGATAGGATCTCACTCCGCCATGCAGTGGCATACTCAGAGCTCACTGCAGCCTTAAACTTCTGGGCTCAAGGGATCCTCCCACCTCAGCCTCCCGAAGAGCTGGGACTACAGGTGTGCGCCACTACTCTTGGCTAATTTTTAATTATTATTATTATTTTTTTTTTGTAGAAATGGGGTCCTGTTATGTTGCCCAGGCTGGTTTCCAACTCCTGACCTCAAGTTATCCTCCCACCTTAGCCTCCCAAAGGGCTGGGATTACAGGTGTGAGCCAGCATACCCAGCCTATTTCTAATTCTTACAACACTTCTGTTAGTCAGGAGTGACATCCTGGCTTCATAGATGTGGGAGTAAGTCCAGAGAGGTTAAGTGATTTGCCCAGAGCCACACAGCTAATAAATGGCTTAAGGCCAGGATTTAAACTCACTTAATCTGTCTCCCAACCCGTGATCCTTCCAATATCACCTTGTCCCCCCTAGAGGTAGGAAGGAAAAAGCAAGGATGCACCAAAAAATAAAATAATAATAGTAGTTAACATTTATGGAGTGTTTATTATGTGCTAGGCACTGCGCCAAGTCTCTCCTTTCATCATGAGACTTACAGTGGGCACTGTGATTATTTCCATCTTACAGCTGAGAGAAATGAGGTTTGGAGAGATTATAAAACAATTTGCCCAAAGTTACACAGTGGGGGAGCATCTGAGCCGGGTTTTGAATCTAGACAGGCTGACTCTGAAGCTTATGCCCTCAAGAACAACATACCTACTAAATTTGTAGGGAAAGTGTCCTAAAGCTTGGATTCTGATATAGTAAGGATGTGTGCCCCCTCCAAATCTCATATTGAAATGTGATCCCCAGTGTTGCAGGTGGGCCTGGTGGGAGGTGTTTGGGTCATTGGGGAGGAACTCTCATGAAAGGCTTGGTGCTCTAACCACTGTAACTAGTGAGTTCTCGCTCTATTAGTTCACGAGGGACCTGGTTGTTTAAAAGAGCCGGTCATCTCCCTCCCTTCTTGTTCCCTCTCTTGCCATGTGACATGCCAGGTCCCCTTGCCTTCCGCCATGAGTAAAAGCTTCCTGAGGCCTCACCAGAAGCTGAGCAGATCCCAGTGCCGAATAGAACTATGAGTCAAATAAATCTCTCTTCTTTATAAACTACTCAGCCTCAGCTATTCCTTTATAGCAATGCAAAACAGACAAACACAGGTACTAACATGGAAATGACAGACCTGGGGTTTTCTGAGATTGGCCCCAGGCCATATACCCTCAGGCAACCTATGGACAAATGAAATGCTAGGGAGAAAGCCATCTATATTGTGCCCTGAGGACATTTCTGCTGGTAAGAGGATTTATAGTCAGACTACTTCAAAGGTTAAGTGCTGGGTTAAATGGTCCCTTCCTTGTGACCCAATCAAAAACATCCATTCATTTCAATGTTGCCACAAAATAGCTAGGCAAAGGTGACTGAAAACACAACAGAAGCAGTGAAAGTGAACAAGGAGATGTTTTTCCAAGGGAGGCGTTGATTCCCATGATATCATCTCCAGCAATTACCATTAAGTGAGGCCCTTACAGAGAGTCAGTTCAGGCCAGTGAGGTCACTGCCCTTCATTTTCAGGGAGATGCTCCAGTCACCCCTCCAAATTCACACACACAGAGTTCAGTTTTTCTAAGAGCTGGCCGGAACTAAGTCAGCACTCCAGAGGTTTGAGCACTTGGCTGAAGAAAGAAAGAAGAAGCTTAAAGAACTACAACCTTGGAGAGTATGACCAATAGCAATATGGTGCTGTTCATTTCCAAATTACATGTTTTAATATACCTTTTGACTACATCCACCCAATCTGGGTCTTTTCTGCTTAAGACGTTATTATTTAAAATCCAGACATGAGATTCATTATGAAAAAGGTAGAAATATCTATCAAGGACAAAATCAACCCTATATCAACTGAGGTTTCATGGTCCACATGAAATTACGTTTAGACCAGGAGCCATCCCTCCAAGGAGAAAGATGACACCACTAATCAAATGCCACTGACAGGGCAGAGCAGAATGAGTATGTGTTTCCAACTCACTAAATAATGCAGATGTCCTAGCGCTTTGGGACGTCCAGACAGGAGGATTGCTTGAGGCTAGAAGTTTGAAACCAGCCTGGGTAACATAGTGAGACCCCATCTCTAGACGAATTTTAAAAATTAGCTGGATGTTGTGGTGCATGCCTGTAGTACTAGCTACTTGGGAGGCTGAGGCAAGAGGATTCTTTGAGCCCAGGACTTCTAGGCTGCAGTAAGCCATGATTGCACCTTTGCACTCCAGCCTGGGTGACAGAGCAAGCCCTGTCTCTTAAAATAAAAAAATGATAAGAACGATGCAGGATGATCATGCCAATGTTTGTCATTGTTATTATAGAATTTTTAAGCTGATGGGAACACTAGAGACAATCTCTTCCAGGCCCCTCAATTTACAAATGTAGAAACTGAGTTCCTTAGAGATGGGGCAGTTCATGCCAGCCCATTCATTCAGAAAGGAAATTCCAAAGAAGAACCCATTTTCTAACCCTCTTCTCCATTTACCTCACAACCAGCCTTCAAAAATCACATCTTAACTTTCCTGTTTGACAAAAATAATGTTTTTTTGTTTTCATGTTTAAAAGGAAAAAGAAATTACCCCTTTCAGTGTTAGGTTTGTGAGTTTCACTTACTCTTCGTGGGTGGGCATTTTCCTCTCCACTGTCTTTACTGATTCTTGATATATTTAGGCCGAAGTTGGCACTCTCCAGGCGAGTGTTATTAACTACCTCCTGAAGAAAGAGAGACAAGGACACATTGGCTGTGAGCAGCCATGGAGAGATGCTGGCTGTACCTGCCCACTCCATCATGCAAAGTCCAATGCTGGAGAGCAATTCTGTAAATACGACGTGCACATGTAGTTTAGCCACTTCTGTGCAGACCAGGAAGATGAGTTAGCTGTCTGCCTGCACTATGTGGAAGGAGTTGTCCCTGGAAGACCGAGAAGATGCCAGGCCATGGGCCCCGAGCAGCTTTTCCAAATGGAGGAAACAGTTGTGCCTCAACCCATCCCCTTTTGCTGACTTGTCTTCTCTCCTGTGATCAGGGGTGTTTTTGGCCAGGAGTGACTGAGTTTGGAGATACAGCAGAGTCAACCAGCCTCCCATGGGACTTATCCTGCCCCACCTTCACCTCTCTTCCACCTGAATCAGGCTGTAGCGGCCAGAACTGTAGAGAGGGGGAGAGAATCCTTTTGACCAATCGGGTATTATGATTATTCCTTTCCATTATTTGACATTAATTTTTTAAATTCCTTTTCTCAGTTTCCATTGGTCCTCTTTCCTTTGAAACCTGGGATGTTTTGTCCTAAGAAGGTTCTGGACATGAGTCTCGTGAATCAGGAGCCATTTACTTCACTCACTTGCTGGGTTCTCTCCTTGCTGCCCTTCTTGGCCCCCAGAAAGTCCAGGGTGAAGGTCTGAGGTGAGGGCTGACCATGTGCGATTTGGAGAAGTCTAGTAGGAGACCTTCAGACCCAGCCACACCTGAAGTGTAGTGTAGGCTATGCCTGGCCTACACTTAGGAACCCAGCAATGTGCTCTGGGACAAGAAGACCTGCCATCTTGGTTAGCTCAGTTACCTCAGGTAACAGTTACCTCAGATGGGAAGATCAAGCTCCACAGCAACCAGGCCCTCCTGCTCTGACTGGGCCCTGGCCCCACCCTGGCCCATTGCCCAGCACCCAGATGGGGGGAGACTTGGAGGAGAAAAAAGTCCTCCTGTTCCTGTTCAGAAACATTAGGAAATCCAGGGATTTGTCCATGGTTTGAGTCCAGTGTACTGGAAGAAAACCTACAATTCAATTAGATCACACAGCAATTTTAAAAGCGTAGGTCCTCAAAAAATAAATAAATGTGACTTTTTTCATAGGGCTATTTTTCAGCCAAGTGTGCTATTCACAAAGTCAAGCCAAGCCATCCTGACCTGATTAGGATGCTCCTTATTGAGAGATTTGGTGTCCCCTGTCTTCCCCACCGTGGTTTTGGACCAGGGCCTCTGCTGATTAATCTTGGGAAGATTTTGGCAACTGTCGTTCATCACCCTAAGGGAGGGAACAAAGACCTTGGAAGAAATTATTCTTGCCACTTAATTTGAGGTAGTTAAACAACTATTCTTAAGAATAGCACATTTAAGAAAGCTATTGAAAGATATGCAGGTGGCCACTATAGGGCCCTTCCACCTATGCGATCCACCCACCAGGTTCATCCTGGCCCTAACTCCTTCCAGGCTACTCACGGGGTTCTTCTAAGATCCCTTCCTGGAGCCCCTCAACTCACCCTCTTCATTTCCCTTTCACGCCACATAGCTTCGGCCCTTCTGCAAATAGCTTTAGTTTTTAAGAACACATTGCTTTACAAGTATTTTCCCGTTGTTCCTTCCACCTTCCTTAAAAGCAGCATTAGACCAGGAGAAAGGTGTGTGAGAGAAAGGAGTCCTCCCATTCAAACTAAGAAACAGCAGGAAATTCAGGGATTGGCCCATGGTTTTAATCCAGTGCCCTGGATGTACCCTGTCTACTTAAAATACACCTCAGCATGTTATGAGTAATAAACATCAAAAGGGGATTATGGAAGGAAAACAAACTTCCTCTCATCAGTGTTGTCCCAGACCAATCATATTTGCCAAACAAATTTTCATCAACAATTGTTTACTTCAGACAAAACAAACTGATGGGGCTGGAAGTCAGAAGAGTAGCTACCTCTGATGGAGATGGGGAGAATTTGACTGAGAAGGGGCAAAGGTAGCTTGCCGGTGGCTGTAACTGTGGTCACAAGAGTATATTCATTTACTGTATACATAGTTATATATGTAGTATGACTGTATATATGTTATATAACCATAGAAAGATCAAATCACTTTTTTCACTACATTCTCATAATTAGATATAAAATTCAGTATTGGAATATCCATATGTTTCTGGAGAAGATGCCACCAGAGAGAGACAGGACTAGCTTTGGGGGCAGAACATGAACTCCCACATTGTTTCTTAGTTCTCCTAGCCCTTTTGTCGCTATATGTGAGATGTATTTGCAGAAGGTTCATTAGAAGCAAGTCTCTCCGTGTTCCGAATGATCTCAGAGAGCTGCTATTTCAACTTCCTTTCTTTATGGGGATAATAAATGTTCATGTCTAATATAAATGCACAGCTATTTAGCCAGTAAGACCACCCATGTCGACAATACCACCAATGTCCACATGGTGACACATCTGTGAGTGTGGGTCTCACTGGGGAGAGCGTCATGAGAGGTGGACACTAACAGTTCTTGGGGGTTCTTTTTCTATCTTTAAACTAGGAATAAGAATGTCTTTCTCCGCTCTTTTGCTGGCACAAAAATGAAATAACTATGAAATGAAAACCAAGCATTTCACAAATGCAAACTTATATTAATAGTGTTGACTTAAAAGAAGTTATTTATATGTGTGTGTGGAAGTGTATGTGTGTGTTTATGTATTTGTGTGTGTGTGTGTCTGTATTTAAACTTGCCTCACCATCCTTGTGGAGCTGGCAGGAAACAGGGACTCTATTTTCCCACTTTGATTTCCCATTGGATGCAACTGATCCCCAAGGTCTGCTTTAACATGACCAAAATACAAGAGCACTAATGTACAAAGCAATACAATTCATTTTCAATCGGCTCTGAGGATTGTCAAATTCCTCTGAACATGGAACCAAATTCACTCTGCTTTGACTTTAACCATTAGTCCTAGGTGCACCCTGTGGCATTCGGCAGAAAAGGCCCAATCGCCCTTTGGAGGGTGAACTGAAGCCTGTTCCTGCAATGTTCTAAGGAGCCCCCCTCCACCAACCCTCTGTTCAAACTCAACATTTCCAGTTGCTCCAGTCATTCCTAAAGTTACCTGGCTCCAAGATTCTTCCTCAAACTGGTCACCTTCCAGAATAGTGTGACCTCCTACTTTTTGGACACTGTATTTCTATTGATGGGGCTGGGACCATAGTAGCACTCATGTCTCACTGTTGGCCCACTAGGTAAACTGAGATTTCCAGCTCTCTGATTTTATAATGGAGGAGCTATTTGTTGTAACTCTTGTTAGAGCTTAAACCTTATTTTATTAAATTTCATCTTGTTACTTTGAACCCATCTCCAGAATTGCCAAGACCTTTTGGGATCCCAGTTCTGTCATCCATCACGTTAGATAACCTTTTCTCCTTTGGTTCATCAGCAAGTCTTTAAGCGGGGATTATAAATCTTTTCCAAGATTAGAAAAAGACACTTTGATTTGCTAATAGCCAGTCTCATGACATGTCTCACTTCAGTAACTATATTTGAGTATAAAATTGTCCACAGAAACATCATTCATTAATTTCCTAGTTATTCCTCCTGATTCTAACCATTTGCTATTCAATCTTTACGCTTGCCACATACAAACGTCTACTCAGAGAGGAGCTGAGGAGCCCCCACGCTGTCAAATGTGCCACTGTGCTCCATCCCTAAAGGGAACAAAGAAAGCACTCTGACACCATTCACTCACAGAGCATTTGCCAGGGAAGAATGCTGAGAAGGTTCCAGAAAGATAATCAGAATCCAAAAGCCTTCTGAAGCTGGCCACAAACGCTCCTCACGATTTCTATGCATAAGCAGTTACCATTTATTACCAGAGTCTGACTAGCTTTGTGGAAACTATAAATAAAAGAATAACACTTTTGTCAAAGCAATAAAACTCCTCCTACAGAATAGCACAAAGTAAAGGTAGCCCGAGGCCGATTATTATGATGAGTCGGATCGTGGAGCGTGCGTGGACTCCACGGTCATTTTTGTAAGCTGTGCCCACCAGCCCTGTGAGGTGTCCTAGGCCCTTCCTTCTGAGGCCGGAACAAGGGAACTGGAGTCGCAGGGTCAGGGAATGTAGTGGGGGCATAACAGAATCCATACCTCTTGAGGGCCTAATAAGTTGCATGTGATTACAATCTAACTTTTCTTTTTCCAAGAGCATTTTAAGATTTTAAACACTTTGTTCACTGCCTGGATGGCTGCGTCTTCCCATGAGGTTTAGGCTCTACTGTAATAGCAACAGCCCACAGGTCGTGATGCCCCACAGCTGGCCCTCACTGGCAGCTGGCAGCAGCACCCTTGATCCCCTGGGTATTTCTGAACAGCCCTGACAGAGGAGGGGTCTGTGGGAGTGGGGAGAGAGGAATGGGAAGGACACTGACAAGAGTAGGGGGCCTTGTGAGAGAAAGTGTGTACCCAGAAAGGTCCAGAGACAGAGGGGCTCCCATCAGAGGCTACAAGTCCCAGATGAGATTTGGACTTGAGAAGCTGGAGAAAGGAATGCAAGATAAGCTGTGGACAGCGGGGGGAAAGCAAGAGAAGAATGGGTTCCCGCGGGCCAGGACTGGCGAAAGCAGAAGCGTGAGGTACCTCCTGGCTCATTGTTGATCTTCAGACAGGTGAGGACATCTGATCTGGGAGTGCTTGAAATTAACTAAATGATGAAAAGAGGGAAAATAATATTTCTTGGGTGCTCACTGTGTGCCAGGAACTCACTATGTGTCTGAGACTTGCTCCATGCTTGTAAATAGCAGAGCCAGGAGTTGAACCTGGGTCTTTTAACCTCTGAGGTTCAGACTTTTCATATCACATGGCCTGGAAAGACAGAGCATCATGGGATGCTGTTATTTACAGTAAAACCAGGAGAGTAGACAGACATTGGCCCAAATCTGGAGCAGCTATAATGAGAGAAGTCCTGGGCTGGGCCAGGTCACGTGACTGCAGTCAGTATTGCTGGGAGACAGTCATGGAGCTGTGCTGGCAAAGCTTCTGGAAAGGGATCCCACAAGCTCCTCAAGCCAAGTTGATTAAGATGAATTACCATTCACTTTACCTTCTGGTCTTCCCTCCACTTCTTTGTGGTAAATTATTTTCTGCTGTGACAAAACAGACATTGGGAGGGAAAGAAAATAATTTTAAGAGTGACAAAGTGATTTTTTCAGGTATGTTTCCCCTTTTTGCATTGTTCTTAAAATTTGTGCTATAACCTTTTGGAATCTAGAGACTTTAAGCTATTCTCATCTAGAGAGAACTGAAATTACCAGCGAAGAGAAAGAGGCCCGAGCTTCTCCAGCATCTCCTCACCGAGAAAGATTGCAAAGGGCTCAGATATTAAACGTGTCAGAGACTATGGACCTGGTGGCAACTCCAATATAGGCTAGCTTTACAGCTACCATTTCATTATGCTTTCATAAACTTGACACCATTTTGCTGTGTTACATGGGACACCAGGTTGATTGCACGAATCTGGCAGGGAAGACTTAAGTCATGCTCTGCAAGTTAAAATAAAAATAATGTGTCCAATATCATAGGAGAATTAGGGTATCATGCTAGATGGGAACTAGCCAGCTGGAAGTGAGATCACGTCCCTAACAGTGCTGATCACTCTGTAGTTAGGAGTGTGGGCTGTCTCTTCAAGACCCATATCTAACCACCTGCCACCTCTGAATACTGCATTGGAAGGGAGCTCAGATAAAATACCTCTTTGACTTTTTCTAGCTCTGATATCTGGCCCTGGCTATTTTAAACTGATGTTCCTCTTGGTTTCCCGGTCCCTACATGAAATGTTAAAGTCTGTGGCTTAACAAGTGCCTTGTAAACAGGACAATGATCTCCCTTGGTTTATAATTACTTCCCCCACTTACAGACTTCTCAGTCAATGTTACTACAAAGCACAGGGCCCCCACTTTAGATCTTTCCTCCAGCCAGCCTTGTTGACTGCTAACCTATACTGGGTTTTTGCATTATATTGATTATTATCTGGATTGATGGCTTTCAAAAGCTTTTCATTATCTATACATGAGCTATTAGCTTCCCCAATATTCATTTTCGTAGTTATTTTCAAGACAGATAATAGGTCTCCTAACAACAAAAAAAGTCTTCTGTCATTTTTCCTCTTCCAACAGCTCTTTTCATCTCTAAAGAAATTAATGTTAATCATCTGAAAAGTATCTATGATACACTGGGGTTTTGCTTTCATTGCCTGAAAATACATTTTTCTCAAACAAATGCCAACATGACTAAAGGGAGGTCAATGTCCAGATAATCATATTTCAGTTGTCTGTGCTGGACATGAGAATGGCTATACAATCCTCCTGGCCTACTCTTTTGGTTCAAGGTGAGGGTCTCCATCTATCTGGGAATATGATGAGAAAGATACACTCATCTTACAGATGAGATAAAGCCTTATCTCTAGAAAATAGCCATGTACCTGTGTCTGATGACTTTTTGACAATTTTGGGGTATTTCTGAAATTTTACAAAATAGTAACTCTCATATTCCTTCAAAATAGTTTCAAGATCAATGTTGTCACAAACTTCAAAGCGTCGCAACCCCAGTTTAGTTTCTTGCTCCAAAGCATTTGCTGTATCGATATATCTGGCAGTTTCACAGAAGAAAAAGAAGAAATTAACTGAGATGAAAAGAATAATGGCTAACAGGCATTACAAGTCTAAAGGGATGCAATACAAAAAGTAAGCCTATATATGGCACGTTAGATGAAAACTAGTATGTGCATAGGAGGTTTGCCTATACAGAGCCCCATATTTGTTAAGTATATTTAACTATTATCTTTCAAAGCAGTTGCCTTTGAAAGTTACATTCTTGTTCTGGTGATGTCACCATTGTTCAGGATGTTTTTGGAAGTGCTTAAAAGTCAAATAAGTAAATCAACCAAAAAATATCTTGTGATTTGTCTTTACTCATTTGCAGCCTAAAATGGGTATTTGCCCAAACTTGATTACCTCTCTATTCACAGATACTCCTTTTAGGTAACATTTGGCGAAATGATAAAACCCAAATTCAACCCAAATTTGCCATCATTGAAGTAATTCAAATGAACAGGTCTTGAGCACTGAAGGAAATTCCAAAGATCTACCAATCAAGATCATCAAAGAACTTTCATTTAAGATAACATCCACTTTGAATGTATTATTTGTTTCTGGTAATTTTTTAATCAGTCACACATTTCACTTCAGGGTGTTTCTGTATAAAAGTTGCATTGGGAGTTATACCTGATATAAATGACGAATTGATGGGTGCTGACGAGTTGATGGGTACAGCACACCAACATGGCACAAGTATACATATGTAACAAACCTGCATGTTATGCACATGTACCCTAGAACTTAAAGTATAAAAAAAAAAAAAAAAAGTAGCACCTTGACCTTGGTTCCTCACTGTCATTTTTAACTTGTTCAGCTGTAAAGCTGTCCAATTTAAGTGGCCTTAGCACTAGAAGCAAGGGCTGTGTCTCAAAATCCTCTGAAAGAAGAAAGACTCTGCAGGTCTTAAATTTTAGTTCTTAACTTCTTTTAAAACCAACAATTTTCTCCTGAAAAGTGTGCACATGTGCAAATTAGCATATAATTTCAAGAGCTCATCCAAGGACCCCAGATTCAGATTTCTGCTGTAGGTTGGAGTTCTTTTTGTTTCATTTGAATCTAGATCCAGGAAAGTAGAAAGAGAAAACTTTCTTTTTTATTAGCCCTCCTCTCTCTCTCTCTCTCTCTCTCTCTCTGTCTGTCTGTCTCTCTCTCTCTCTTTCTTTCAGACAAGGTCTCCTTATGTTGCCCAGGCTGGTCTCAAATGCCTGGCCTCAAGCGATTCCCTTCTTGGCCTCCCAAAGTGTTGGGATTACAGATGTGAGCCACTATGCCTAGCCTGAACTTTCTTAAAAGAGGTTGCCATGATTATTTTCAATGACCTTGAAATGTATGTATCTCTCCTAAGCTAATTTTAAAGAAGCTGCAAACCACAGTCAGTTGACTCTAGTCAATCAGCTTCTATACTTTTTCATGTCTCACCATGCTTCTATACTATGTCTTAATCCTCATTTGACAGAGAGAAAAACTAAATCAGTTTTTTATTAATAACTTTAGTATGGAGTAATACATATTCACTTAAGAAAAAACTAGAAAATACTGGTAAATCAAAAGAAAATTCTGCCCCTCAGAGAAAGTGACTAACATTTCCTCTGTTTTTACAAACTTTTTTTAACTTTTTTTTTTTCTTTTTAGAGACAGGGCCTTGTTCTGTCACCTAAGCTGGAGTGCAGTGGCACAATCTTGGCTCACTGCAGCCTGGAACTCCTGGGCTCAAGCAATACTCCCACCTCAGCCTTTTGAGTACCTTGGACTACAGGCATGCACCGCCACGCCCAGCTATTTATTTTATTTTATTTTATTGTAGAGACAGGGTCTTGCCATACTGCCCAGGCTGGTCTCGAACTTCTGGTCTCAAGTGATTCTCCCTCTTGTCTTCCCAAAGTGCTGGGATTACAGGCCTGAGCCACTGCACCTGGCCCAAACTTTTAAAATGACTAAATACATACATATACTTATACATATGCACTTCTAAAACAAAAACAAAAAGAGAGAAAGGGAGATAAAGGAAGGATGGAAAGAAAGAAGGTGGAAGATGGAAACATGTACTATAGATGGCTTGTAACCTTTACTGACATAACATTATATACTGAACTCTTTCCAATACCATAGAGTCTTAGCTTGAACAAAAATTACAAGAATAAATGATGGCAGGCCCCATGTTTCCTAAACTAATTGGTCAGAAGAACAAAACTGCCTGTGTTTTCCTGTTGCACTGAGCTTGAATGAGGTTTGAATTTGATGTGGTTGGCAGGAGGAGCCACTAGAGATTCTTAACCAACAGAATGACAGGACAGGACTTTAAGAAGAGTGGTGTTCAGCAAGTAGTGTGCAATAACTGGAGCGCAATAACAAGACACAAGAGAGAGACGCGGAGGCTACTAACATTACCTAAGCCTGAGAAGATGGATATGGAGGACTATTAATAGAAGAACCAGAATCCATGACCCTCCATTGTCTGCTGTCACCAATTCTCACTCACGGGCATTCAAACTCTGGCCTTCCTGTTTACTTAATTGTTCCACTTAGGCTGTGCCCCTTCGTCCTCTGTGCCTCTGCCAGGAATGGCCTTACCATCACATCGGTCTATTCATATTCTATACATCTTTTAAGTCCAGCTCACATCACCCTCTCTACAAATCTTTCCCTGATTGTTTATTTTAATCCACAGTAATCTATCCTCTTTGCTGAATTTGTAGGACTTCATTAGATCTCTTTTACTGATGCTCATATGTCCTTAAAATTATCTATAGTTCATTTTCATTTTGATAATCCACTCATTTGTCCCTTTTCCAGCAGGTTTCGGGAAAATGATCAATTCTAGTAGAACTTTCATTGATTCACGATACAAAGAGCCACCTCGTGGCAGAAAGGAAAAATGCATGCTTTGTAAGCAGCAAACTCTTGGCCTTAACAACTACATCTGACTTTTATTTTGTCTTTTGTTTTACAGTTCTTCTTTCTGATACAATTTGTGGAACAAAAAATACATTGTAAGAAAAAATCAGGGATTATTTGTGAAAATGGCTTTGTCTTGGTTTCTAATTATTCTACCCGTCTACATTCTAGTAAGTTCCTCAATAGCTATGCAAATAACATTTACTGAGATTCTGTTACTATGTTCACAGTGCTGGGGCCTGGCATGGTGAGTTTAAGTTTTATAAGAGTCAGCCAATCTCAGAAGATAGCGTTCTCAAAGTTATCTGTGGAAAACTAGTCTCTAAAGATGATCTGAGGGGAAAAAAAAAGAGTTTCTTAGGCCAGGCATAGTGATTCACTCCAGTAATCTCAGCGCTCTAGAAGCCAAGGCAGGTGGATCAGTTGAGCCCAGGAGTTCCAGACTAGCCTGGGCAACATGGCTAAATCTCATCTCTACCAAAAAAACAAAACAAAACAACAAAACAAAAAGTAGCCATGGTGGTACGCCTGCAGTCCAGCTAACTGGGAGGCTGAGGTGGGAGGATTGTGTGAGACCACAAGTTCAAGACCAGCTGTCTACATAGTGAGATTTCATCTCTACCATAAATAAATAAATAAACTGAGTGTGGTGGCACACACCTGTAGTTTCAGCTACACAGGAGGTTGAAGTGAGAGGATCACTTGAACCCAGGAATTTGAGGCTGCAGTGAGCCATGACTGGGCAACTGTACTCCAGCCTGGATGATAGGTGAGACACTGTCTCCAAAACAACCACCACCACCACCACCACCACAATAAGAAAACCCCGGAAAAACCTTGGCCAAATTGGTTTGCAAAACCTTGAATACTGTGACTTTAGTATGATATTCTCATTGCACATAGTAAATTAGATGGTCTGAGAAGTCCTGAAATAAGAGACCTTGCTTAGTTTAACCCAATATCTGCCAAGCGTACCTGACCACGAAACTCTTTCACTCCTATTAACATTCTGTGTAACTACCCTTCCAAGTGTTTCACACACTTAGAAAAGCACCTTGAAGTATTTTAACTCAGGGTTCTTTGGATAGAGCTGAGATTCCATCAAAAGATGATATAAAATGGGCCAAGCCCACATTCCAGTTTTGTTTTTTTTTTTTTTTTTTTTTTTTTTGAGACGGAGTCTTGCTCTGTCGCCCAGGCTGGGGTGCAGTGGCCGGATCTCAGCTCACTGCAAGCTCCGCCTCCCGGGTTCACGCCATTCTCCTGCCTCAGCCTCCCGAGTAGCTGGGACTATAGGCGCCCACCACCTCGCCCGGCTAGTTTTTTGTATTTTTTAGTAGAGACGGGGTTTCACCGTGTTAGCCAGGATGGTCTCGATCTCCTGACCTCGTGATCCGCCCGTCTCGGCCTCCCAAAGTGCTAGGATTACAGGCTTGAGCCACCGCGCCCGGCCTCCAGTTTCTTTAAGTCCTTTGCTGAACCAAGTTGGGTATTAAGAGAATAAAACCCAAATCCTATCAATAATAGAAGTATAAGTGTAATTGTCAGGCACGATTCTAAGCATGTTACATATTTAATCTGTGTAATAACGGCATCTACCTGATACTTAGCTATACCCCATTACTCCATTCTACAGATGAGGGAACTGAAGCACAAAGACAGTAAGTAATTTGTCCAAGATCACAGATTAGCAGAAAGAAGAGTAGGCACTTGAAAGAAAATAGTCTGGGCCGGGCGTGGTGGCTCATGCCTGTAATCCCAGCACTTTGGGAGGCCGAGGAGAGCGGATCACGAGGTCAGGAGATCGAGACCATCCTGGCTAACACGGTAAAACCCCATCTCTACTAAAAATACAAAAAAAATTAGCTGGGCGTGGTGGCGGGCGCCTGTAGTTTCAGCTACTCGGGAAGCTGAGGCAGGAAAATGGCCTGAACCCGGGAGGAGGAGCTTACAGTGAGCCAAGATCACGCCACTGCACTCCAGTCTGGGAGACAGAGTGAGACTCCGTCTCAAAAAGAAAAAAAAGAAAAGGAAAGAAAAGAAAATAGTCTGGCTCCCAATGGCTCCTAAGTCTATCTGCATATCCTGGAAGCCGTCCCTATGACAACAAGCCCCACAGCCCTGTCATAGATTGGACACTTGGCGCTTTCTCGTATGCTACCCTTGGGGTTACTTTTCTTAAGTGCCCGTTGAATAGAGCAGAGCAGCCCACTACCCGCATGCAGACTGTCTGGCTTGTCAATTTCAGGAATGCTCTTATAGTCCAGATGGAGAAACAGAGGCACAGAAAAGATCAAAGTCAGCCCTGCCCTGCTCCGGGGCTCAATTCCACCCCACTGCTATGTGGAGATACAGAGTTTGAGCCTAAGTTGAGAAGTGACTGATGGCCTGCCTGTCTGCTAACCATGGGATGGGGGCACTCATTTCTCTAGTCTGGGAGTGGGTGGTGGGGATGTGGGAAGAATAAGCTATTTTCTCAATAAAATGTATCTCCCTAACACCAGAAAGAGAAGTGTCTGATAAAATCATGTGTTTCAAGGTGAGTAAAAAATGTTTTTGTGTTAAAGATGTTGCAATTCATTATATTTGCCATAAGAAAAAAGTCATTCTCAAAATTCTGATACTAAGGTGTGATGAGAAAGGCTACTTTTTGCAATTAAGCAGCTTACATGGTCAGTCAAGGGGAGAAAATAAATCAGATTACTCAGTAACAAAGTTTGTTCAAAGGTATAGTGTTATAATTGACCACCAAGTGTATATATCTGACTTTTTTTGAAAAGCAACCATTTATTAGAACCAATACAAGAGTATAAAAAGAGGGAAAAGAGGAGGGTAGAAGAGGAGGAGAGAATGAGGTCTTCATCAGATGTCAGTTATGGAAACACATAAATGCTTACTTTTAAACATTGACATTTAAAAGGTGAACATATATATAGACCAATTTTACTTTTTTAAAAAAATCAAAAGCAGACATGTTTGGCTGAAATAAAATCAAGAAACACAACCAAAACTCCCCCATAAAACTAAAAGTCCATAGAGAATTCAATTTCTCATTTCCATTCAGAAATCTAGCCACAACGTGATTTGTTTGCTACTCAGGATGGTACGGAGTGCTGAAAGAAACTACCAAATGCATATATCTGAAATTTTGGGGAAAAAAACCCAAAAAACAAGAATCCCAGATCCTTTAATGACACAAATGATTTTTAAAATACTTAAGTACAGTTGCAGAGATTTCATTTTCTTTGAAAGACTTTAGGGGCACATGTTCTCAGGATCTCTTAAGGGCTGTGTCATCGAAATTAAAAAAAAAAAAGACTTCAAAAGATCATGATTCTAGGTTGCATGTGGTGGCTCACACCTACAATCCTAGCAGTTTAGGAGGCTGAGGTGGATGGATCACCTGAGGTCAGGAGTTTGAGACCAGCCTGGCCAATATGGTGAAGCCACATCTCTACTAAAATTAGTCGGGCATGGTGGCAGCCGCCTGTAATCCCAGCTACTCAGGAGGCTGAGGCAGGAGAATCACTTGAACTTGGGAGGCAGAGGTTGCAGTGAGCTGAGATCGTGCCACAGCAGTTCAGCCTGGGCAACAGAGCGAGACTCCGCCTCAAAAAAAAAAAAAATTCATCATTCAAAACAAAACCTCAAAAAACATACCCCACCCACATTATGATTTTCTGATGTGATCCTCAAGCAAAAGTAAATCTTCAACATTGGAGCAGAAAAATAAGGACCCTGGAAGGCTTCTGGGTCAGGACAGGCCTGGAAAGTTCTCCCACTTAGACCCAGATGACCTCCTGACACAATCTTTGACTATTCTAAGCCTGAATTTCTTCAAGTATAAAATAGATACCCCAATATCTACTACAAAATGTGGAGAAAAATTCCTCAAAGTCTCTAAAATGGTCATCCCTTCTAGGGGGCAATAGGTTTATTGAAAGCAGTGGTTGCTGGCATGCGTAAGAGAAACAATGGGAACTCTCAGTTCCTTGTCAACTGCCTCCTGCCCTCCTCACTTTTTTCCTTTGTGCCTCTCCAGGACTAGGGTCACTGGAATCTCAAAACTGACTTTTAGTTCCAGTAGCTCCCTTATTTAATGGAGGAAAAGATGCTTATCAGACTTTCTGGGAAAATATCAAAATTGATTGGTTTTTCTTGCTCTAACTCCAGATTTCTCCATCTTGGCACTGTTGACATTCAAAGCCAGATAATTATTTGTTATAGGGGCTGTCCTGTGTGTCAGATGGCATTTGGCAGTATCCTTGGCCTCTACCCACTAGACGCCAGTGCGACAGCCAAAAAGAACTCTAAGCATTGCCAAATATCCCCCAAGGGACAAAATCACCCTGATTGAGAACCACTGCTCTAACTCAAAAGTTTTAAAGCCCTAATCTCAGTGACTGGGAGGTTGAGGGAGAGGATCACTTGAAGCCAGTAGTTCAAGACCAGCCTGAGCACCAGCAAGATCCTGTCTCTAAAAACAATTTAAATATTAGCTGGACATGGTGGCATGTGCCTGTAGTCCCAGCTACTCAGGAGGCTGAGGCGAGAGGATTCCTTGAGCCTAGGAGTTAGAGGTTGCAGTGAACTATGATCATGCAGCCCAGGCAACAGAGTGAGACCCTCATCTGTTTAAAAAAAAAAAAAAAAAAAAAAGTTTGTAAGCTCTTAGTCTGAAACCTACATGTTTTCTTCCTGACTGAAATTTGAAAAGAAAAGTGAATATAAAGTAGATAGTGCCCTTCAAACACTTTTGGAGCAGCTCTCTTCCTCTTATAACATCCAACACTGTAACTGCTTGTGTGTTTTTAATGAGGTAGGTGGCCAAACCCAAAAGTTTTTAAATTTCCTCACCCTGCCAGTTATAGAATGGGTATTGCGAGGAAGAAGAGAGTTGGGCTTAGGTTGTCCAAGTAAATGCAATATCTTTATTTTGAGGAAAGGCAAACTGATTAAGAAAGTTATCTTGTGTACATAGCCAGCAGTGAGACTACAGAAAAAACTCATTTCTGTCCTATCTTCAAATGTGTAGAGGAAAGGAAAAGTACTTTATGTACTGGATAGACCTGTTGAAAAAGTTTTCAATATCTAATGTGAAAAATATCTAAGTAAATGAGGCAATAAAAGCATACGTCTGAGGCCAGGGGCACTGGCTCACACCTGTAATCTCAGAACTTTGGGAGGCTGAGGTGGGCTGATCATTTGAGCTCAGAAATTCGAGACCAGCCTGGAAAACATGGTGAGACCCTGTCTCTACAAAAAATACAAAAATTAGCCAGGCATGATGGTGCACACCAGCAGTCCCAGCTACTGGGGAGGCTGGGAGCAGGGGGATGTGGTTAGAGGCTGCAGTGAGCCATGATTACACTCCAGCCTGGACAACAGAATGAAACCCTATTTCAAAAAAGAAAAAGTGTATGTCTGGGTTGCTGGGGCAGGAGGAGGAGTCAGTGGCACACAGGGGATTTTTAGGACAGCGAAACGATTCTGTATGGTACCATATTGGCAGATACATGGCCATTATGCATTTGTCAAAACTCACAGCACAATATAACGCAGAGTATGCCCTAATGTAAACTATGGACTTCAGTTAATAATGTATCGGCCTGTCAACTGTAATAATATACCACATCAATACAGATGTCACTGGGAGGGGAAACTGGAAAAGGGAAGGGGTGTACGGAACTCTGTACTTTCTGCTTGATTTTTTGTAAATATAGAACTGCTCAAAACAAGAAAGTGTATTGTATTTAAAAGTACGTATCTGGAAAAGTAGAGAGCAGAGAAAGAGGAAATATCTCTATAAATGTTTGGAATGTAACATACCCTTCTTGTGTTAAATAATGTGAAATCAAAATGAGAAGATTTTTTCGTCGTGCTTCTGTCCTCATCTCGCACTGTGAACAAAGAGGAAAATTTAGGTAGGATGACAACAAAAAATAACACTGCTCTTACAGCAATAAACCCTGGAAGGTAAATGTAACCTGTCAAAACCAAGCAGCATGACTTAAAGGCTGGAAAGCAGTTTGAAGTCTCTAAGGACATATAAAGTTGTTTTTCATCGTTA
This sequence comes from Rhinopithecus bieti, assembly GCF_001698545.2. Taxonomy (NCBI): domain Eukaryota; kingdom Metazoa; phylum Chordata; class Mammalia; order Primates; family Cercopithecidae; genus Rhinopithecus; species Rhinopithecus bieti. The sequence goes on along the minus strand of NW_016818934.1, from coordinate 3,431,144 downwards.
TTTTCTTCTTACAGCTGCCTTCTCAATTGTAAACTTAAGGGACAATGATTTGAATTAGGATTGCTCTTTACCACTTGGACTTCTTCCTGCCGAGCCAATCGGCCTTTTATTGCTTATAATCGTGAGGAAACAAATGCACATCTACTACTATTGGGACCAGGTTAAAGAAAGTGATTAGAAAAAGATAATCAGCTGCGAGCCAGAAATCATCTGTGACAACACAGGCACTTACCTGCTACTATATCTCTAGTTCACTCAGAGCCCCACCCAGTCCCTGCCAAATGCAGAGATGAGTTCCCACAAACCATTCAGGGGTGACTGCACAGGCAAGCATTTAGAATAGCCACTGAGAATAGCAGAGGCCATAAAAGGACAACTCCTGTATAATAAGGTCTTTGCTCAAACTGGATGAATCCGTGCATTTATTCACAGTGTTAATGTGCTACATTTAGGAATCTGGTATCTCAAATTGCCCCGAAATGTATTCACAAAATAGTCATGTTCAGTAATACTTCCCTTATTTGAAAATAACTTATCTATCTTTATCTAAGGAGAATATAGATAAGAACTAGACAAAAGCCATAAAAGGTCTTTGTGTGGCCTAAATTATATCATAAAATCTATGGACAAACACTTATATTCATGACACATACAAACGCTTTTCAGTGGCTGGGTGCGGTGGCTCACACCTATAATCCCAGCAATCTGGGAGACCAAGGTGGACGGATCACTTGAGGTCAGGAATTCGAGACCAGCCTGGCCAACATGGTAAAACCCAATCTCTACAAAAAATACAAAAATTAGCCAGTGGTGGTGGCATGCACCTGTAATTCCAGCTACTCAAGAGGCTGAGGCATGAGAATCTCTTGAACCTGGAAGGCAGAGGTTGCAGTGAGCCAAGATCTTGCCACTGCATTCCAGGCTGGGTGACAGAGTGAGACTCTGTCTCAAAAAAAAAAAAACAAAAAACAAAAAACAGAAAAAAGAAAACAAGCAAACCAAAACCAAAAAATACTTTTCAGGCTTTCATGCAGAGCTTTCTAAAATTAACGTTGTAATGAAATTAAAATATGCATATAATTACTTGAAAATCAAATAATACTAATTTTTTTTCTAAGATTGCTTTCACCGTAATATAAAATTTACCTTTTTTAGTTTTTTTTTTTTTTTTTTTTTGGGAGTCTCGCTCTGTAGCCCCAGGCTGGAGTGCAGGTGGGCCGGATTCACTCACTGCAAGCCCCGCCTCCCAGGTGTCACGCATCTCCTCTTCAGTCCTCCCGAGTAGCGCCTGGGACTAACAGCGCCCGCCACAACGTCGCCGCGGCTAGTTCTTTCTTTGCATTTTTTAGTAGAGACGCGGCGTTTTCCAACCCGCGTTACCAGAGGATGTCTCGAGCTTCCTGCGTCGTCGCCATCCCGCCCGTCTTCGGCCTCTGAACCAAAGTGCCTGGGATTACAGGCTGGTGAGCCGAGCCACCGCGCCCGGCCAAATTCACCATTTTAACCATTTTTTTCTTTTAAAATTTTTTTTTGAGACAGGGTCTCACTCTGTGGCCCAGGCTGGAGTACAGTGGTGTGATCAGGGCTCATGGCAGCCCTGCCCTCCCCAGGCTCAGGTGATCCTTCTGCCTCAGCCTCCCCAGTAGCTGGGACTACAGGTGCACACTACCACTTAAATAAAACTAATCTGGCCGATTTCTATATTTTTTGTAGAGATGGGAGCCTCACAATGTTGGCCAAGCTGTTCTCAAACTCCTGGCCTCAAGCAATCTTCCTACTTTGGCCTTTCAAAGTGCTAGGATTACAGGCGTAGCCCATTTTAAAATTTATTTATTTATTTATTTATTTATTTATTTATTTATTTATTTTTGAGAAAGAGTCTTGTTCTTGTCACCCACGTTGGAATGCAGTGGTGTGATCTCTGATCACTGCAAACTCCGCCTCCCAGATTCAAGCGATTCTCCTGCCTCAGCCTCTTGAGTAGCTGGGATTACAGACGCCTACCACCATGCCTGGCTAATTTTTGTACTTTATTAGTAGAGACAGGGTTTCGCCATGTTGGCCACGCTGGTCTCAAACTCCTGACCTCAGGTGATCCACCCGCTGCAGCCTCCCAAAGTGCTGGAATTACAGGTGTGAACCACCGCACCTGGCCATCATTTTACCATTTTTAAGTGTACATTTCAGTGTCATTAAATACATTCGCATTGCTGTACAACCATCACCACCATCCATCTCCAGAAATTTTTCATCTTCCCCAATTGAAACTTCATTCCCATTAAAGAGTAACTCCACGTCTCCCCTACCCCCAGCCCCTGGCAACCACCTCTCTACTTTTTTGTCTGTGGCCCAGGATAGCTTTGAATGTGGCCCAACACAAATTTGTAAATTTTCTTAAAACATTATGAAGTTTTATTTTATTTTTTTTTTAGCTCATCAGCTATCCGTTAGTGTTAGTGTAGTTTACGTGTGGCCCAAGGGAATTCTTCTTCCACTGTGGCCCAGGGAATGCAAAAGTTTGGACACCCTTGCCCTAGAGGGAACAACCTTAATTATTTTAGCTGTTTCTTCTGATATGCACTTCCATGTTTCTAAATAATACATCAGTGTTCCATGATATGTGTGTTAGGCATTAACTATCCACTTCCTTTAAGACAGATGAGAACTAAGCTGTCTTACACCCTTTTCAAACTATCCTTCCCTACAATTGGATCAGTATTTGCTGATTACATTATTAGGACCATGTAAAAGTTGTTCACAGTGGAGCCAAAAATACCGTGATTACTTTTCCATTTCTGTACATTTTTTTGAAATGAATAACCACCCCATTTTTGTTAGGTTACTTTCCAACATACCTATTATTAATAATTAAAACACTAACACATCTCATATCACTTTCCATGCCATCAAATACATAGATTTTGTGTCCTTTCTACTCATTCACCTCTTGCTTCCCTCTTGGAGCCTCTGTCCTCCCCTTCTGCTCTAGAGAATGACTCTTAGACCTGCAATAGATGCTTTTTCTGGGATTTTCCTTTGACATTTTCTTGCATTGGATCCCCTAGAAACTGATTCTTTCTCTTCTGGTCCCTCTCTTGTTTTAATAGCACACATTCTCTTGAGTAAAGGTGTATGGGAGATAAATGGGAGAATTTGTATGCCTGAAAGTGTCTTTATTTTACTTTAAGCTTGACAGCCTGAAAAGGTATAACATTACCATTATGATTCCTGATCCTTTGCATGTAATATAATTTTTCTTCCCAGGAAACTTTTAGGATCCTATTTTTAAACCTAGGATTCTAAAATTACACAATTTCTTTGGTATGGATCATTTTCCATTCACTGCCTAGCCGTTGTCAAGCTAGAAATCCTCATATTCTCATTTTTTGAAAACTTCTTTATTATTTCTTTGGTAAATTATTTCCCTATGTTTTCTCTGGTTTAATTCTATGAATACCTATTAGTTGGATAGGAGATATCCTGAATAGATTTTTAAAGATTTTTTTCCCACAGTGTTCCATTCCTTTGTCTCTTTTGTTCTATATTCTGAGCAATTTCCTTGACCTTATTTTTTAGCAGAATTTATTTAGATAATAACATTTTTAATTTCCAGGAGCTTCTTCTTATTCTCTGATTCTTTCTTTTTTCATAGCATCTTATTCTTGTTTTTTAGAGCATTCTCTTATCTTACGATTTAAAGTCATAATGAAGAGGTTCACTTATGCTCAGTATTTGCAATGTAAGTAGGCAGGTAACCTATTTTATAAACATATCCATCCAAAAGAATTCAAATAGAAAGTTTTATTGCTTAAGATGATAATCCCTTATTCAGTGTGCTAGAAAACACAACAAATAAGGCAACCTGTGTTTCAAAATGTTTGTGAAGGGAGCATAGTAACTACCATTTGTTTGACAGATTTTGCTCTCTACCATTCAAAAGCTAGCTGTTGCTTTGAATTTAGTCTAAAATAAATAAAACTCAGTGCTCTCAGAAGTCCAAAAAAAAAAGAGATTTAAAAATATAATCCTTGAACCTATAAAATAGATGACATAAAAAGTAGTGATTCAGAATGATATAAATAGTTGCAAAGGATGTATCTGATAAAGGACTGGTATCCAAAATACACAAACACAGAAAAACCCTCTTAAAACTCAACACTAAAAAAAAATCCACTTAAAAACAGGCAAAACACATGAACTGACACTTCACAGAAGAAGATATACAGATGGTAACCAAGCATATGGAAAGATAACCTTACGTCATCAAGGAATGGAAAGTTAAAACAACAGTGAAATACCACTACACACTTACTGGGATGGTGAAAATCCAAAATACCAAATGCTGGCAAGGATGTAGAGCAACAGAAACTCATTGATTGCTGGTGGGATGCAAAACAGTACAAACACTTTGAAAGACACTTTGGCAGGTTTTTTTAAAGTAAAGACTAACTAAACTCTTAGCAATTACTCTGACCCAACAGTTGCACTCCTTGGTATTTACCCAAATGAGTTGAAAACTTATGTTCACAGAGAAACTGGCACAGCGATGTCTATAGCAACTTTATTCATAATTGCCAAAACTTAGAAGCAACCAAGATGTCGTTCAGTAGGTGAATGGATAGATAAATTGTGGTATACTCAGACAATGGAATATTATTCAGAGCTAAAAGAAATGAGCTATCAAGCCATGAAAGAACATGAAGGAAATTTAGATGCATATCACTAAGTGGAAGAAGCCAATTGAAAAGCCTATATACTGTATGATTCCAAATATATAACATGCTGGAAAAGGCAAAACTATAGAGACAGTAAAAGGATAAGTGATTGCTAGGGGTTGTGGGGAGGAAGGGATGAATAGGTAGAATACAAGATTTCTAGGGCAGCGAAACCATTCTATATGATATACTGTAGTGACAGATATGCACCATTATACATTTGTCCAAACCCACAGAATATACAACAGCAAGCATGAACCCTCATGTAAAAATGGACTTTGGCTGATAATGATGCCAGTGTAGATTCATCGATTTAACAACATATAACTGTATTTTGGGATGTTGACAGTGGGGGAAGGTGAGCATGTGGAGAGGGGAGGTACATGGGAATTCTCTATACTTTGTTCAATTTGGTTGTGAATCTAAAACTGCTAAAAAATAAATTCTATTTTTTAAAAAGCAGTGACTAATTTTTAAACATACATGTCAGTACTACTGTATTTAAATGGATGTTTATGGTTTCAAATTAGTTCCTTGGCAGATCAGATTCTTATTCCATTGCCCAAAAAATTTCTGAAACTCTTATTATAAAATTGTATTCAATATAGATTAATGATCACAGTCTTCCCCCAAGCTGCATTTACAAAAATAATCATGGTAGAAAACTGGTCCAATGTGTAAAACCATGAGAAAAAAACACATTTTGGTCACATTCTTTTTTAAAGTTTAATTTTATTTGTTTAGAGATAGGGATCTCACCATGTTACCAGGCTGGCCTTGAACTCCTGGGCTGAAGTGATCCTCCTACCTCAGCCTCTCAAGTAGTTGGGACTACAAGTGTGCATCATTCCACCCAGCCTATATTTTTTTAAGTCTTCTTACAAAGTAGTACTCTCATGTGATTTGATAATTTGTTTTTTAAAATAATATTTTATAAATATTTTCAAGGCATTAAATGTTTTATAATACTTGATTTTTAATGTATGCAGAGAATGTACCATAACTTAATCAATCTTCTCTTGTTATGTAAATGTATGTCTCTTCCAATTTACAAATACTATTAGGAGATTTGGCTATTTCTAAAATCCAAATTAATCCTCAATGACAGATCTGATAACATTAAGGAGAGCTTTAAAAGCATACAACAGTCTACTCGGAAACATTGTCACTGGGAACATTTCTACCTCTGTCCTTGAAGACAGCGGTGATGGGGGGAATGGTTAACAAACCCAAAAACAAATTACCAAGAGAGAAAGAATCAAGAAGGCAATTACAGTAGTCTTCTTTGCTATATTTTCTGTTACTGTGAGATATATATATGTGATTTATATATGTGTATAACACATCCATTCATTTTTAATAATAAACAAACACCACCCAGATTATGACCCAGAGCACCTTCAATATCTTAGAAGCCCCCTTGGGTGTTCCCTGCAGATGGTTCCCCTCCCTCCCCACTGAGATAATGACTAGCCTGAATTTTGTGCTTATCAGTCACTTTTCTTTCTGATTTTACCAACTATGTATGTATTCTTAAAAAATGTATTTGTTCACTTTTCTCATTTTTGAACTTTATATGAATGAAATACACACCTATTTTTGGTGACTACTTTTGTCCAACAGTATGTAATTTTCCCCTTATCAAAGTAGAGATTTAGAAATTTTCCAGCTATTCCATGAAATTTTCATGTAAATTATCTGCTTCTATGGTTTTCTGGTCTATCTGCGCACAATTTCAAAGTGTCTTACAGGTTTCTTCTCTAATGTCTCTTAAAGTAACTTCTTTTTCCCAGAAAACAGAAATAGCATTAAGTACTTCCAGTTGCCCACAGCACCTGGCATGGTGACAAATGCCAAGTAGAGACTATTTCTTTATTTATTTTTCCCATTAAATGTTGATTTAATTTTCTTCTCATTCTATTTTCTTCCCTCCCCCTCAGCTTTATTAAGGTATAATTGAATAATAAAATTGTTTATATTTATTCACATACAATTTTGTGGTAAGAAGATTGATATTTCTTGATAGGTTTACTAGATCACTTTTTTTCGAACTATAGGTCATAAAGTCAACTTAATCAGTTATAAGAAGCATAGTTGAATAAAATAGAATTATTGCAGAATGCATAACAGGTAAGAAGGCTTAGTATTGTGTCAGGAAACTTTTGTTGCATTTGTGTGTAGGTATATGTGAGGGAGATAATTCTGAATTTCAGTCTGAGATGTCTTACAGTTGGTCACAGTAAAAAAAAAGTTTGAAAGCCACTATACAAAATGATAGCATTTTGATATTAAGGATATCTGACATTTGTAGTTTCCACTCATCTTTCTGAAGATGTTGACATGACAGCTCTTGGTGAAGACTGAACCCTCTCTAATTTGCCAAAATTAACATTGGCCATCACAGTTTTCCCCCCCTTTTTTTTGTAATTAACTTTGCCTCACCTACAGTGCCATCTAGTGTATTAGGAGGGGGAGCCCTTCGTGAAATTGAGGTCATTCCAAAGTGACCATTGTTTGCATAATAAAAATGATAATCATCATATAATTCAGTCCATATCAAGTTTGCAAAATAAAATTATACCTGCATATTAAATAGGCAGAAATAGGATAGATGGGATATGTTTGTAAATTTATATAGTCTTAAACCTATGTTTGGAGTTTTGGTCCAGAATTTCAAGTCTAAAAGGTACCTGGAAATTACTGAATCTCAGGGGGCCCTGGAGATCATCTGAATCTCAGGAACCTGAGATCTATAAGAATTAAGGATTTGCTGAAAAGCCCAAATAGTTGAAAGCAGAATCTTGGCTTCTGGGTCAATGCTCCTCCCTTCATCAACTCCTCCTCATCATTCTCCCACCCATTTATATTCACTCCAGACCAGAGATAATCCACTACTTTAATATTATTTCATAAAATTCATACCCTGCACAACCACTATTTTAATTTACCAAAACCTGCATGCCAAACTTGCCAGAAACAAACAACTATGGCTACCAGCCATTCTTTCCTAGTTGACCTAACTCAGTAACAAATGAATGATGTCTTTTACAATTTCTCAAGCTTAATTTCCCACAATATTAGTGACCATTTCAAAGCTGTTACTGGCTAGACCTCCTTCAAAAGGTTAGTCACCCTGCTGCACCAGGAGTAGTATGTCTTATAAGAGATTATGTCTTTTAATTGCTGAATAGTTGCAGACCTGCTGTAAATAACGCTAATCTATTTCACATGCATGTAAAAGTCTTTGAGAATGCAAAGATGGAAATTGGCTTAAAGAGCCATGAAAGTGATCTACATTTTCCTAGAGACTATATTGGACACTGACTGGTCCCATTTCTAACAAGGTCCATATCCCTCCATATTAGAGGTTCTAATGCAGTGTCCTGTACATCACACGAAATAAAGCCTGGGAAGTGCTTTGAAAACTGTGGGGGTGCTATGTCAATATTAGGGATAGTAATTGGTGGGTGCCCAACAGCTGTTTGTTGCTTTGCTCATGCATTTCAGAGTCTCTCTATCCTTCACTCTAGACGCATTTGCTTATTCCTAATTGAAACATGTACTTGTGCAAATGTTCTCTATGACTAGGTCACTGAGAAAAAGTAGCTAGTGTTCTCTGTGTGCTCCTCAGTACTGGATCCACTGCACTGGGTTTGGCTGAATTTCTTAAAGATGAGGAGGGTTAATTACACTATACTGTAGAAATACTCCATGTGTGCACAGACACGCATATACCCAGAGGAAGGACCTCATTAGTGGGATGAAAAACTCATTAGGGAAAACTCAGTAGATTTATTAGAGGAACAGAAAAAAAGATCCCGGAAGAGACGTTTAAAAGTGGGGAGGAGAGGACTGGGAGGATGGGAGAACTGCAGGGGGCTGGGGGTGGAGGGGATGACAGGTAAAGGGTACAGAATTTCTCTTTGGGCTAATGAAAAGGTACTAAAATTGATCAAGGCAATGGAAGTACGTCTTTGTGAATATTCTGAAAGCCATGGAATTGTACATATTAAATGGTGAGTTGTACGGTATATGAATAAAGATGTTTTAAAATGCAAAAGGTGGGAAAGGGGCAGATAAAAGAAGGCTTAAATAAATGTAAATACTCTACATAAAATTGTGCCTTGATATATAAAATAAATAGTCTAACTGAAAATATAACTCTTTCTATGCAATATTTTGAAGCTATTCAAGATGGAAATGATGGGGTAAAAGAACTGGTTATCACACATAACACTGTGAGGGCCTACTTTGCCAGCCCCCAGACAGAGCCTGTTTCTGCTTTGGAGAGCAGTAATGACACCTTATTACTACCCAACCTTGCTGCATCAGTGTGACTACAGGACTAGACTTACTGAACAGAAGAGTAACACAGGCATTTCTGTGTTCAGAATCTTCACGTGTTCATTTACAGCAGACATTTCTCTTTACCATTTTTCTTTTGGGTTTTATAATAATTTGCAATGCATATAAAAGTTGAAGAAACCACCTTAAGTATTGTCTATACTTCTTCAGTTTATTGGTACAAAAATAAGCTTCTTTCAATAAGAATCTCAAATTTTTTAAGTGCAGCTATTTTTTACATTTTTATGTCCAGATTTGGTAAGGTATTGAAAGAATATTGTATTTCAGATATAATTGGTGGGAATGTAACTTGGTACAACCCTTTTGCAGAGCAAATTGACAAAATCTATCAAAAAGAAAAATGCACATACCTGTTGGCCCAGCGATATCACTCAGCAGTTTATACTCTAGAAGATCAATTACACTATATTATAGAAATACTCCATGTGTGCACATACATGCACATACACAGACGCAGAAAAATACAGTTTATTTTCTACTACCCATGGATAGGATAGTGAGTTTCATAGCAACCCTAATAAAAGCGAGTTGGAACATTTGTCAGAATTATTTCCTTCAAACTCCTTTTTAGAATCCCTGGAGAATCATTTAAACAGTGATCCACTGACCTGATTAACACAGTTGATCAGGATAAATAAGAAAGCAAAAGCTCTAATTCTTGAGACAGAAGTCTAATTCTTAATCCTAAACAAATCTGAGTAATGTTGATCATACTTTTGAAAGAATAGCCTATCAGAGAGTCTTGCTTAGGGTTTTGATTACATTTCTGCAAAATGGTAGCTACTTCAACTCCAATCAAAATAATTTCCACTTTTTTTTTTTTTATTAGAATCTCAGTTTGCAAAACAGCCTATCTCTATAATGGAGATTGACTGAGTCCTTTAGAACTCTGTCTGGTGATGAGGCTGCATCAAAAATGGCTTTCCACGGTCAGACACCATGACTCACTCCTGTAATCCCAGCAATTTGGGAGGCCAAGGTGGGAGGATCACTTGAGCCCAGGAGTTTGAGAGCAGCCTGGGCAACAGAGGGAGACCCCCCCCCCCAAATATAAAAAAAAAAAAAAAAAAAAGGCTTTCCTACTCTGTGGACTGTGAAGCAGCTTTTACTCGTGGCGACCAGGCCTTAAAATAATAATGTGATTTTTATTTTGAGGTAAGACTGATAAAAATTCAGAATTCAGTAAGAGTAAAATAGGGAAAGAGAGTTTTAAAAACACTATTCAAAATGTAGTGTTAAATATTTAAGATGAGCTTCTGTTACTGAAAACACAGAATGCAGTCTTACAAATTTCTTAATTAAAGGTATAAAGTTGGCCAGATCTACATCTTTCTGCCCAGGCCATTCAAATTAACATAGAAAATTATCTTCTGAATTAAAGAAAAACTAAGAATGAGCCACTCCCCCCAAAAAAGTTCCATTTAAACTGTAAGAGATGGTGTGCCCCTGAAATGGACACAAGTACATGCCCATTAATTTCTGTGTACAAAGAAAGGAGGCCCAGAAGTGAACATCTAATCTAGGTGCCTCATTTGCATGTTTCAATAATCTGGTGGTTTTCTTCTTCTTTCATTTCCTTTGTGGGCTATTGTGCCACAAATATACCTCCATTATCAAATTCAAAATTGAATCCTATGATACCATAGCCTGAGGAAAAGGAAGCATTGAATATCATTCCCAGTTTTAGACTGAGAAGATATTTAGGAAATGTTACTGTGTATACACCACATGCAACATTAGTGCTTTTAATTTCCTTTTTACGGATGCAATGGAGATTAATTTGCATGAGCTCATTTCAATTTCAGTAATAAGATCCAAATTTTGCATTAAGCTTTCCATCTCAAAACAAACAGTTAAAAGGACACATCTCTTATTCTCTTATTTCAAATGTTTTACTATACTTCTCTTTTACAGTCTCTGCATCTAATATTCACCTAAAAGCTTGGCTATCTATACCTGTAGGTTCTAATTTGTTTTTTGTTTTTTTCCTGATTATCTCCTGGCTCTTCCAGGAAACTTCCTAAATTTCAAATGCTGTACAACCCAACAAAATACCAGAAATCTCAAAAGAAGTGTCTACAGATCCAGAAAAGACATTTGCTGAATTTCATACAATGTCCGAATTGGTCAACTATGCTCAGAAACATAGGACCAAGTGTTCCCTAATTTGAGAGGACAAATAAGTAACAACAGAAGAGAAAAAAACATAGATACTATATTTCAAATGATCCTGTTTTAATAATTGTCACCGAAAAACGAAAGTCCGATCCAGATACCAAATCTGTTTTAACAATAATAGCTAGAGACAAGAGTAAAAATTTTTTTAAAGTTTTAAAACAGGTGGAAGAAGATCCAGAAATATTTATTCCAAGATTTGTAAGAGGGGATAAAACATGGCTACACTGGATGATCCTGAAGAAAGAGCACAAAACAATGGATACCAAAAGGTAGCAGCACTCCAGTCAAAGACAGAGAGGACCAGTCAAGAGAAGAGGTCATGGTAACAGTTTTGGGGAATGCTCAAAAGATACAACTAAATGACTTTTTGAAGGGCCAAACCATCATTAAATGGGCTTACTAACAGAGTTTTTGAGAAAATTAGCCAAAGCATGAGCAGAAAAACCATTATCAGAGAGTTCTACCTAATCATGAAAAAGTTCTTGCTGTTGCATTTCACTGAACAAAGGGTAGTTTGGCAAGAGTTTCAATGGGAAATCATGAGGCGTCCACCTTACAGTCATGATGTGGAACCTGCTGACTTCTATTTCTTTCTTAGTATTAAACATTCTGCAAATGGCACCCAGTTTTCTTCAGTTAATAACAGAAAAAAAAATTTCATGGAAATTGTTAAATTCCCAGAACCATCAGGGTTTGAGGGACAAGGTGGGGGCAAGACATTGCTTGAAAACTGTCTTGAAATTGATGGAGCAGATGTTAATAAATAAAATCTAACGGTTTTTTTTTTTTAGTCTTTTAGTCCCAGTTTTGACAAATGTTTGAAAGTCCCCTCACAAAACATCAGTCCTAGGTAAAGAGTTGTTATCCTGTATTGGTTCTTCTTTCTGTGATTTTGTCTTGCTGTGTTATTTTCTGTTTTACTCCCAAGAAGACTCAGTCCATGTTTTTTGGAATCCACAGATACGGAAACTGCGATAATGGAAGGCCAACGGTAGAACTCAGTGGGGTGTGTCGAGGCTGAAATTCACCTAATCAACCTCTGGGGCACAGCAGTCCACGTGGCGTGGACCGTCCCGATTGTCTGCATTGTGCTGACGGCATGAGTACGTATTGGGGTGGGGCACCCCAGGAGCTAAAAGGGTCAGGGCTAGAGCCCTGAGTGTGGGCCTGCGGTGGGCCATATAAGGCCCAGCTCTGGCACTAGAGCTTCATTCCGTGTTGGACAGCAAACCGCAGAGGTCACTCCAGGCAATGGCTCCACATCCCGAGGACTAGAAGCAGGCTTGCTCAGTTGTCTGCAAGGACCGGCGTTCCAGACCAAGTGGCCCGCTGCACCGAGGACTGAGCTTGCTCCAGGCTGTGGTGACTCCACGCCTTGAGGCCTACGGTCTGCAAGGAGCAGCGCCCCAGAACCAGTGGTCTGCTGCTCTGAGGACCGAGGTCGCTCCAGCCTGCGACTCCACATCCCGAGGTCGCTGCCTGGCTTCGTGTCCAGCCGCCCCGAGGACAGAGCCGAGACCTCCAGGACAGTGACGCCTGCACAGCTCTGGTGAGATGGCGGCAGGATCCACTACGCTGCACGCAGTGGAGAAGCTGCAGGTGTATCTGACCACTAAGACGGACCCGAAAAAACTAGAGAAATATTTGCAGAAACTCTCCGCCTTGCCCATGGCAGGTGACATACTGGCAGAGACTGGAATCAGAAAGACGGTGAAGCGCCTGCGGAAGCACCAGCAGGTGGGCGACTTTGCCAGAGACTTAGCAGCCCGGTGGAAGAAGCTGGTGCTTATGGACCCACACACGGGGCCTGATGCACAGGACCCCGAGGAGAGCGCTTCCCGAAAGCACTTCAGGGAGGCTCTTCAGGACCAGGAAAAGGCCTGGGGCTTCCCAGAGAACGGGACAGTCCCCAGGAACCCATCTAACAGCCCTGAGCACAGACGGACAGCACACAGAACACCTCCGGGGCTCCAGAGACCTCACCGAAGGTCTCCCAGTCGCGAGCCCAGAGCCGAGAGAAAGCACCCCAGAATGGCCGCAACTGATTCCGGCCCCCATCGGGCCCCTCCATCGCGCACCGCTCCCCTCCCAATGCCCGAGGGCCCTGAGCCCGCTGTGCCCGGGAAGCAACCCGGAAGAGGCCACGCTCATGCCGCTCAGGGCGGGCCTCTGCTGGGTCAAGGTTGCCAGGGCCAACCACAGGGGGAAGGGCTTGTGAGCCACAGCAAGGGACACAAATCGTCCCGCCAGGAAAAATGCCCCTTGTGTGCCCAGGGTGATTGGCACTCCCCTAATTTGATCAGGGAGAAATCATCCCGGGCCCGCTTAAGAGAGGAAACCCCAAGGATGTCCTCCCGGGAAAGTGCCAGGGACAGGCCGCCCTCGGGTGACGCCAAGAAGGACAAGGAAGAGGGACGAGCTGGCAGCAGCCAGCATGTCCCCGCCTTGGCGGTGGCTCCAGACGGTCACCCAAATAGGCCTCATCACAGACACTCGAACAAGAAGATGCCCAGTCTAGACGGCTCATACCCAGGAAATGGGACACACCGCCTGTCTTCCGAGGAGAAAGAGCAGCTTTCCAACGACCGAAAGACTCAAGAGGGGAAGCCACCAACTGCTCATGTGGGCAGAATGACCATGAGCTCCCTCTCTGAGGTGGAGGAGGTGGATATGGCTGAGGAATTCGAGCAGCCCACTCTGTCATTTGAAAAATACCACACTTACGACCAGTTGCAGAAGCAAAAGAAAAAGACTGGGAAATCTACCACCACTGCACTTGGAGATAAACAAAGGAAAGCAAACGATTCCAAGGGCACTCGTGTGTCCTGGGATTCAGCTAAGAAATTGCCTCCTGTGGAGGAAAGCCAGTCAGAGAGGCTGCAGGCAGCCGGCACTAATTCTGCAGGGCTGAAAACAGTTCCCAGTCGTGCCTTCTCAGAGCTCTGGGACCCCTCAGAGGCATGGATGCAGGCCAACTACCATTTGCTATTGGATTCTGACTCCATGATCTCCCAGGCAAAGCCAGAAGCACTCACTGCACCAACCTTCCAGGAGGAAACTGCTTTCACTGGACACAGAGTGAATGCTAAGATGCAGGTGTACTCGGGCTCCAGGCCTGCCTGTCAACCCCAGGTGCTGACGCTGGGACAGCAGTGCGTCCGGGTCCTTAGAAACAATCCGGACACCCTCAGCGATGTGGAAGGGATCCCCTACTCCTATCTTGAACCCATTCTGGAAGGGTGGACACCTGATCAGCTGTATCGCAGAGAGAAATATAATCACGCACTCATTCAAGAGACCGACGAATTATGGAGGATTCGTTGTCTCTGGAACTTCAAGGAAGAAAAGCCACAGGAGCACGAATCTTGGCGGGAGCTGTGCCTGCGGCTTCAGGACAGCCAAGAGCAGCAGCTGAGAGTACTGAAAGCAAATATCCGATCTGCACATGAAAACAACCCCAACAGCGGAGAGGCAAAGATGATCTATTACAAATCTGTGGCCAAGACGCCTTATGATGCGTCAAGGAGGCAAGATAAGTCTGCAGCAGCTACTGAACCCGAAAATGGAGAGATCAAGCCAGCCCCAAAGCCTGCAGGAAGCAGCCATGCTCCCTCCAGCAGGGGCAGTGACAGTGGTGGCAGAGACAGCAGCAGCAGCAGCGTCCTTCACCAGCTCCCTGAGAGGCAGGCCAAACACTGCCTAAGCAGCAGCAATGAGCACGCAACGCCCACGACCAAAACCGGGAAACAGGCTGCCAAGAAAGTGGCCCCGCTGATGGCCAAGGCAATTCGAGACTACAAGAAAAGATTCTCCCGACGATGAACTCAGGACTTGCCTTGCAGGTAAAATCTGGAGGGAGGAGGAACAATGCAAAGTCAATGCGGGTTGGGGAACGAAACTTCCAATGGACACCAGAACCTTTAGCTTAGTGCAAAGTTGAGCCTTCGAATTCCGTAGGTGTCACGTGCTGGCCCTGTGATTTTACCTCCCACACCAAACCACTACCTCCCAGCCTGGAGGACACCTCAGAATTCAGAAGATATGAACACATTTGGAACAATTCTCTTTTGGTTGTTCACTGATAGTTTTTTAAATAACACCCTAGTTGTAATCATAAATAAGGAACAAGATGTGAGATTCCCTTTTTCCTTTCTTTTTTCTGAAATCATCAAGTAGATAAGAACTTATTAGACAAAACTCACAAGCCATTAGGTGACACTGATAATTCTGAATATGTAAACTGTTTATTGTTGTTGTTGTTGTTTTAATAAAACGCTTGGCATGGTCCTGTATTCATGACCCATCCTCCTTTGGGAGGCCAAAGAAAGCAAATTGCTTGAGCCTAGTAGGTGAAGACCAGCCTGGGCAAAACAGGGAAACCCCGTCTCTGAAAAAGATATCAAAATTAGCCCAGCATTGTGGCACACCCCTGTGGTCCCAGCTTCTTAAAGGGCTGAGGTGGCAAGATTGCCTGAGCTGGGCAAGCAGAGGTTGCAGTGATCTTTCATCATTCCACTGCACTCCAGACTGGGGGACAGAACCAGAGCATGGCTCAAAGAAAACTGCTATTACGTAGAAAAAGGAACTATCTGATTTCATAAATGAATGGTAATCACTGGTACATTCATCAAGCCAAAATAGTTTCCCAAAGTAACACATAGAATAATTCACAATCTTTTCACCCATAACACCTATGAAGGAATGGAGACAACTTAATCAATTTATTTAGGTTCTGAATCAAGAAGTCTAAAGCTGCCAATAAGACTTTCTGGATACCATGAGATGACGAGGTTAACAACCTGCAGTTCAGATCACAGGGGCTTCTGCAAGCTATATTGAACCTTTACATTCTATCAGAGGGCATTTGTTGGCCTCACGCAGGCTGGTAATCAAAGGAATGTGTGCAAGCTATGACACACACACACACACAGCTAAAAAACCAGCACAAGTAAACTGCATTTAAGGAAGACAGAGAAACATTCGTTCTGAGGAAAGGGAGTTGATCCTATCAGTGATGATATAAAACTCAAAGAAGGCCGGGTGGGGAGTTTCACACCTCTATACCAGCACTTTGGGAGGTTGAGGCTGGTGGATCATATAAGGTCAGGAGTTGAAGACCACGATGACCAATATGAAAAAAATCCCATCTCTACTAAAATAATCCTCATTCTAGGAGCTTGGAAGTTTTCCCAGTATTGCACTAGGGTCCTCTCTATGAGGGAGCTGGAAGACGGAAAACAAAGCATATTTATATATTTTGCCACACACCAAGGAGGGGTAATTCTCAAAAAAGCCTTAACACCTGAATTCTCATAACCCGATTCTCAGGCTATAACCACTTTCCTTCTTCAGAAGAAATACACACACACACACACACACACAGACACACACACAGATGCACACACACACAGAGAGACAGAGAGAGGAAAAAAAAAGTCATGTGAAAATTAAAAAAGTAAGTCAAACCGTCATCGACAACAGAAACAATAGCCTATATCATAGACACTTCAAATGGTTCTGTTTGCCTCATTCTGACTGAAAGATTAGAGTGGAATTCGGCTGCCCAAACCGTGGCACCAACATCACCTGCACGCCAGAGCAAGCCTTTCTGAGGAGATTTTAAACAGCCGGTGGGAGCAAGATCCTGAAGCGTTTCTTCCCAGACTGGTAACAGGAGATGAAACGTGGCTCTACCGGCAGGATCCTGAAGACCAAGCACGAAGCCATGGCTACCAAGAGGTGGCAGCGCTCCATTCAAAGCCACAGAGGAGCAGTCAAGAGCAGAGGTCATGGTCACCGTTTGGGGGGGATGCCAGAGGGATTCCGCTCGTTGACTTTCTGGAGGGCCAAACCGTGATCACATCTGCTCACTAGGAGAGCGTTTTCAGAAAGTTGGAGCGAGAACGGTCCTCACCAGAGAGTTCTTCTCCACCACGACGATGTTCCTGCTCATGCCTTTCACCGAACAAGGGCAGCTGGGCAAGACTTGCCGCGGGAAATCATGAGGCGTCCACCTTACAGTCCTGATTTGGCGCCTGCTGACTTCTTTTTGTTTCCTAGACTTAGAAAATCCATAAAAAGCACCCAGTTTTCCTCAGTCAACGATGGAAAAAAGATTTCATGGAAATCGTTACATTCCCAGGACCCTGGGGGTTTCAGAGGGATGGGCTAGAGGGCGGGGAAAAGACACTGCTTCCAAAAGCGTCTTGACCTTGATGGAGCCGATGTGGAGAAGTAAAACACACCTTTTTCATTTATCTCTCTTAATCTCACTTTGCTACGAATGCTTGCAAGTCCCCTCACACAACGTCAATCCCAGGTAAAGGGTTGTTATCCTCTGTGGGTTCTTCTTTCTACCATGTTGTCTTGCGGTGTTGTTATTTTGGGTTTTACTCCCAGGAAGATTCAGTCGTGTGTCTTTTGGACTCCACAGATGTGGAACCTGCGAACACGGAGGGCCAACGGTAGAACTCAGTGGGGTGTGTCCAGGCTGAAATTAACCTCAACAACTTGTGGGGCACAGCAGTCCACCTGGCGTGGACCCTCCTGATTGGCCGCATTTTGCTGACGCAATGATTACGTATGGGGGCGGGGCAGCCCAGGGGCCAAGGGCGGTCAGGGCTTCAGCCCTGGGTGGGCCTGGGGCTGGCTATATAAGGCCGGGCTCTGGCACGGGAGCTTCACTCGGCGTTGGACGGCGCACCGCAGAGGTCACTCCAGGCTGTGGCTCCACATCCCGAGGACCAGAAGCGGGCCTGCTCAGCTGTCTGCAAGGACCAGCGCCCCAGAACCAGTGGCCCGCTGCTCCGAGGACCGGGCTCCCTCCAGCCTGCGACTCCACATCCCGAACCGGGCAGCGAGGACCGGCGACCCCAGACTTCGTGTCCTGCCGCCCCGAGGACAGAGCCGCGACCGGCGGGACAGCCAGGCCTGCACAGCTCTGCTGAGATGGCGGCAGGGTCCACTACGCTGCACGCAGTGGAGAAGCTGCAGGTGCGTCTGGCCACTAAGACGGACCCGAAAAAGCTAGAGAAATATTTGCAGAAACTCTCCGCCTTGCCCATGACGGCAGACGTCCTGGCGGAGACTGGAATCAGAAAGACGGTGAAGCGCCTGCGGAAGCACCAGCAGGTGGGCGACTTTGCCAGAGACTTAGCGGCCCGGTGGAAGAAGCTGGTGCTTGTGGACCCAAACACCGGGCCTGATGCACAGGACCCCGAGGAGAGCGCTTCCCGAAAGCACTTCGGGGAGGCTCTTCGGGACCAGGAAAAGGCCTGGGGCTTCCCAGAGAACGGGACGGCCCCCCGGAGCCCACCTGACAGTCCTGAGCACAGACGGACTGCACACAGAACACCTCCGAGGCTCCAGAGACCTCACCGAAGGTCTCCCAGTCGCGAGCCCAGAGCCCAGAGAAAGCGCCCCAGAAGGGCCCCAGCGGATTCAGGCCCCCGTCGGGCCCCTCCATTGCACACCGCTCCCCTCCCGATGCCCGAGGGCCCTGAGCCCGCTGTGCCCGGGAAGCAACCCGGAAGAGGCCACGCTCACGCCGCTCAGGGCGGGCCTCTGCTGGGTCAGGGCTGCCAGGGCCAACCCCAGGGGGAAGCGCTTGTGAGCCACAGCAACGGGCACAAATGGTCCCGCTGGGCTTCCGCGCAGAAATTGCCTCCTGTCCAGGAAAGCCAGTCAGAGAGGCTGCAGGTGGCCGGCGCTGATTCCGCCGGGCCGAAAACGGTGCCCAGCCATGCCTTCTCAGAGCTCGGGGACCCCTCAGAGGCCTGGATGCAGGCCAACTACGATCTGCTTTCCGCTTTTGAGGCCATGACCTCCCAGGAAAAGCCAGAAGCACTCTCCGCACCAACGTTCCAGGAGGAAGCCGCGTTCGCTGGACACAGAGAGAATGCTAAGAGGCAGGTGTCCTCGGGCTCCAGGCCTGCCTGCCAGCCCCAGGTGCTGACGCCGCGCCAGCAGTGCGTTCGGGTGCTTAGAAACAATCCCTACGCCCTCCGCGATGTGGGAGGGGTCCCCTACTCGGTTCTTGAACCCCTTCTGGAAGGGTGGACGCCTATCAGCTGTATCGCAGAAATACAGTCACGCACTCTTTGGGGACACGGATGAATTATGGAGGATTCATTGTCTGCAGGACTTCAAGGAAGAAAAGCCACAGGCCCACGAGTCTTGGCGGGAGCTGTACCGGCGGCTTCGGGACTCCCGAGAGCAGCGGCTGCGACTAGTCACCACGAAAATCCGATCTGCACGTGAAAACAAACCCAGCGGCCGACAGACAAAGATGATCTGTTTCAACTCTGTGGCCAAGACGCCTTATGATGCTTCAAGGAGGCAAGAGAAGTCTGCAGGAGCCGCTGACCCCGAAAAGGGAGAGATCAAGCCAGCCCCCAAACCCGCGGGAAGCAGCCTCTTTCCCTCCAGCCGGGGCAGCGTGAAGCGTGGCGACAGGGGCAGTGGCGGCCTGGTGGGCCGCAGCAGCAGCACGAGTGGCAGCAGCAGCAGCAGCAGCACAAGCAGTAGCAGCAGCAGCAGAGTCCTTCACAGGCTCCCTGAGAAGAGGGCCAACCCCTGCCTGAGCAGCAGCAATGAGCGCCCGGCGCCCGCGGCCAAACCCCGGAAACAGGCTGCCAAGAAAGTGGCCCCGCTGATGGCCAAGGCAATTCGAGACTACAAGAGGAGATTCTCCCGACGATAAACTCAGGACTTGCCTTAGGGATAAAATCTGGGGGGAGGAGGAACAATGCAAAGTCAATGCAGGTTGGGGAACGAAACTTCCAATGGACACCAGAACCTTTGGCTTGGTGCAAAGTTGAGCCTCTGCATTCTGCAGGTGTCAAGTGCTGGCACCCTGTGATTTTGCCTCCCGCACCCAGCCACTGCCTCCCTGCTTGGAGGCCACCTCAGAATTCAGAAGATGGGAAAACATTTGGATCAACCCTCGTTTGGTTGGTCACTGTTTTTTAAATAACGCCCTAGTTGCAATCATAAATAAGGTATGAGATATGAGATTCCCTTTTTTCTTTTCTTTTGAAATCATTGAGTACATAAGGACTTCTTAGACAGAAACTCAATCTGTTAGTTGACACTGATAACTGCGACTCCTTAAAATGTTTTTCGTTGTCATTGCTATTGTTTTGTTTTAAATAAAGGGCTGGTCATGATCCTGTAATCGTGAGCCATCCTCCTTTGGGAGGCTGAGGAGAGCAGATCGCTGGAACCCAGGACATGGCGACAAGCTTGGGCCGAATGGAGAAACCCAGTCTCCACAAATGATACCAAAATTAGCCTGGCGTGGTGTCGCAGTCCCTGTGGTCCCAGCTTCTTAATGGGCTTAGCCAGAATCCTATTTATTCAGCTTGCTGAAAACTTTGTCAGCAGCCTATGTATTTCCTCATGTTATGTTTTTGGAAGGACTAACAATGGAGACCAGTAGACTTAGGAAGCAAAATGTTCATACCTGAAGATAACTTTATCTCTTTTCCCCAACAGTCTCCCACAGGTTCAATTGTCTAGCTCTTAACAACTTCTATTTTTGGTAACCAAACCCTCATACACGTGCTCAATCAGATCATTTGTTTGCAGGCTGTCTTAAAAATAATCACTAATAAATCTGGCCGAGCTTCGACTGTTTTTGCCTAGCAGAAAGCTCAAGTAAAAAATGCCATGTATCAAAATAGACTTGCATTGGACTATTTGCTCTCAGCTGAATAAGGGGTCTGTGGAAAATTCAACTTAACCTATTGCTGTCTGAAAATAGATGATCAAAGACAAGGACAGGTGGTCATAAATATAATCAGGGACATGCTAAAGTTGGCACATGTGTCTGTTCAGGTTTGGCACAGGTTGAATCATAAGTCTTTATTTGAAGAATGGTTTCCAGCTACGGGAGAATTGAAAACCCTCACTAAGTTTATTGGTAGTAATAAGAACTTGCTTGCTGCTCCCTTGTGTATTACCCTTGCTCCCACAAATGATAAAAGGTTTTGTTGCAACCTTCGTTCCTCGGAAAACTTCAACACAAGTGTATTACATGAATCACTATCACTCTGTCTTGTAGAGACACTGAAAAAGTGAAGATGAAAGTGAGAACTCCCCCTAATAAGGGAGAGTCTCAAAAGGGGGAAATAAGATAGGAGACCACCATTTCTCCTGCTTCCCCTGCCCCCCAGCCTTGCCTAGTTTATAAGAGGTGAAGAAAGGGAGAAAGCAAAAAGTTAAAAAGAAACAAAAGTCAGATAAACAGCCAGATGGCCTGGAGCCACCACCTGGGCCTAGTAGTTAAAGAACATATTTAAAAAGTCAAACCCTGACCTAAACTACTTGTGTTATCTGTAAATTCCAGACATTGTATGAGGAAGCACTGCAAAACTTTGTTCTGTTATCTAACGCATGTAGCCCCTAGTTACGTCTCCCACATTTGCTTGATCTATCATGACCCTTTCACGTGGACCCCTTAGTGTTGTAAGCCCTTAAAAGGACCAAGAATTTCTTTTTTAGGGAGCTCAGTTCTTAAGACACAAGTCTGCCGACGCTCCCAGCCAAATAAAGCCACTTCCTTCTTTAACCCAGTGTCTGAGTGATTTTGTCTGTATATCCTCCTTCTATAGTTTAGTTACTTGCAGATCAGTTTCATCATATCAGAGCTTGTTGTTAAGCTTCGTTAGGTAAGTGATATCTAAAGTAGCCTTTATTCTAGGCTGTGCCTGGCTTTGCTTATTCTTATACATAGCCTTTCTTGGAGCTCTACTAAATGCTCTATTGTCCCACAAGACTTCTCCACTTAAGTTGGTCAGAATGCAAATGTCTCTAAATGTTATGAGAACAGTTTCATATGTTTTTCCTTTATGTATGTGCAGCTTAGTATTCAGTCAAAAATCAAGAATTGTGGAGCTCTTTCTTTGCATAGCTCCTCCTCTCTGAAACTCTTCCCTCCCAGTTCTAACGACCTGAGTCTTCCCAAACTCCAATCTCTATCGCTTCATCTCAGCAAAACTGCTGTGCATTTTGTTTTTTTGAAGTTTCACTCTTGTGTTGCCCAGGCTGGAGTGCAATGGAGCAATCTCAGTTCACCATAACCTCCGCCTCCCCAGTTCAAGCAATTTGCTTCCCAAGTAGCTGGCATTACAGGTGCCCACCACCATGCCCAGCTAATTTTTTATATTTTTAGTAGAGACAGGGTTTCACCATGTTGGCCAGATTAGTCTCGAACGCCTGACCTTCAGTTGATCCACCTGCCTGGGCCTCCCAAAGTGCTGGGATTACAGGTGTGAGCTGCAGTGCCCAGCTGCTTTTTTTAGGTTCTCCTTCCAGAACCAGAATCTAGATACTATTACAAAATAGAAGGCCTTCTGTCATAATTACATTGTCTAAAATCACATAATCCAATGCTTGAAAACAGTTTACTCATACATTTAGTCCAATTTTCTGGTTTCTTACAGGAGACCTGGTCTGGTGTCAATTATGCTATCTCAGTTGAAAGTAGAAGGTTATATCAAATTTTTTTTTTTTTTTTTTTTTTGAGACAGAGTTTCACTCTTGTTGTCCAGGCTTCAGTGCAACGGTGCAATCTCTGCTCACAGCAACCTCTGCCTCCTGGGTTCAAGTGATTCTCCTGCCTCAGCCTCCCGAGTAGCTGGGATGGCAGGCATGTGCCACCACGCCCAGCTAATTTTGTATTTTTAGTAGAGACAGGGTTTCTCCATGTTGGTCAGGCTGGTATTGAACCATATCAATTTTTTAAAATGTTTATAGGATGTATTTGGTTGGTGAAATTTATACTTTGGGTATTTAAAATTAAAACCTAGCCAGGCATGGTGGCTCACACCTGTAATCTCAGCACTTTGGGAGGCCAAGGCGGGCAGATCACTTGAGGTCAGGAGTTCGAGACCAGCCTGGTCAACATGGTGAAACCCCATCTCTACTAAAAAATACAAAAATTAGCCAGGCATGGTTGTGGATACCTGTTACGCCAGCTACTCAGGAGGCTGAGACAGAAGAAAAGCTTGAACCTGGGAGGCGAAGGTTGCAGTGAGCCAAGGTTGTGCCACTGCACTCCTGCCTGGGCAACAAAGAGAGACTCTATCTCCAAAAATATTAAATTAAAAGTAAAACCTAAGAAACATTATTTTTACAAAAGAAAGCAAGTATGTTTTGATACAAAACATAAAATCCACAAATTTATGTCTGTATATTCTCAGTTTTAAAAAAAAAAAGTTCCAAGAGTACTAATGTGGCATTAGCAACATGTTCCAGGTTGTCTAATTAGTCTCTCTTTTTTGGTCCAAGTATAAGAAGAAAGTGGTTCAACAGCAGCCACAGCATTTTGAGAGATGCCCACAAGACTGCAGAAGTGGTCAGAATTGAAGGGGTTAATCTTCCTTGTATATGAGCGGAACAGAGCACTTACAACATAAGAGTTACTTAAAATTCAGCTTAGCTTTATGGTGATTTAGAGTTTGTTTAATTAGTATTTAGAACTGCACATTGTTTATAGCTATTGCTATTTCAATGGATGCTTAAATGTTTGAACATTTGAAGTTTAATAAGCTTTAGTTATTTGAAGAAAAGCACTGATGTAATTAAATTTTCAATTACTCTTTTTTTAGGAGCCCATGCAATTAATAAAAACTAAGGCATTTTAATAATACTCATTTTAAAAACTAGTCAATGACCTCATTAATTAGCTATTGCAGCAGATATTTTGTAATATAAAAGGTTCACCTACGCAGAGTAGCAACTTTTGAAAACTACATATAATGATACATGAGAATAAACAAACATGACTTTGTTTCAGGATTATTTTGTGCATTCACATGAATGTGTGGATCAATTCCAGTTTTCCAAAAACAATTATGCATTAACTCCAATTATTATTTGTTTGCTTTTAATTGTGTGGTCAGATTAAAAACAATGACATAATTCTTTGGCCTTAGAGCATTATAGAGTATTCTTACATTCAGGTTAAGAAAAAGAAAGTGGCAGAGGTATACAGATTACGTATAGTCTTATTTGTATTAAACACTAAATTTAAAATGGAGTAGGAGAAAATTCTCTATTTCATATTTCATATCTTTGCTACCCAAAGATCACCAGCAGCATCAGAAGTAAAACATAGAAGCTTGTGATATAAATCTGTATTAGTCACAGCTTTCTAAAGAGGCAGAACCAATTATACAAACATGCACACACACACACACACACGCACGCACATGTGTGTATAAATATACGTGTGTATACATATTTTTACTAGATTTATTGTTTACTAGATTATTTTGTACTAGGTTATTACTTTTACTAAATTATTATTTACTAGATTTAATATAGGGAATTGATTATTATAAGGATTTATTATTATAATGCCCATGTGATTATAGAAGCTAACAAGTCCCAGGATCTGCAGTCAACAAGCTGGACACCCCGAAGAGCCAATGATATAGTTTCACTCCAAGTCTGAAGGCTCCTGAACCAGGAGAGTAGGTGGTGTGGTTCTAATCTAAAAGCAGCCAGACTCAAGACTCAGGAAAAGCCAATATTTCAGTTAGAGTTCAAATGCAGAAAAACAAAAACAAAAAAACACTGTCCCAGTTTAAAGACAGTCAGGAGGAAGGAATTCCCTCTTACATGTGGGAGGGTCAGCCTTTTATTCTACTCAGACCTTTGACTGATTGGATGAGGCCAATCCACATTAAAGAGGGCAATCTGGCCGGGTGTGGTGGCTCATGCCTGTAATCCCAGTACTTTGGGAGGCTGAGGCAGGTGGATCACGAGGTCAGGAGATGGAGACCATCCTGGCCAACATGGTGAAACCCCGTCTCTACTAAAAATACAATAATTAGGTCGGGCGTGGTGGCTCATGCCTGTATTCTCAGCATATTGGGAGGCTGAGGTGGGCGGATCACCTGAGGTCGGGAATTTGAGAACAGCCTGACCAATATGGAGAAACCCCGTCTCTACTAAAAAGACAAAATTAGCCAGGCGTGATGGCACATGCCTGTAATTCCAGATACTTGGGAAGCTGAGGCAAGAGAATCGCTTGAATTCGGGAGACAGAGGTTTCAGTGAGCCGAGATCATGCCGTTGCACTCCAGCCTGGGCAACAAAAGCTAAAATCCGTACCCCCCCCCAAAAAAAGAAGAGGGCAATCTGCTTTTTTCAATCTACTGATTCAAAAGTTAGTCTCCCCCAGAAACACCTTCACAGACAGTCAAGGATAATGTTGACCAAATGCCTGGGCACCCCGTCACGCAGTCAGGTTCCCACACAAAATTAACTGGCACAGCATTCCCACTCCAAAACTTCTGGATCAGAATACGAATTTTTTTTTTTTTTTTTTTTTTTGAGACTGAGTTTCACTCTTTTTTCCCAGACTGAATGGCACGATCTCAGTTCACTGCAACCTCCACCTCCCAGATTCAAGCAATTCTCTTGTCTCAGCCTCCTAAGTAGCTGGGATTACAGGTGCATGCCACCATACCCAGCTAATTTTTGTATTTTTAGTAGAGATGGGGTTTCATCATATTGGTCAGGCTGGTCTGGAACTCCTGACCTCAGGTGATCTGCCCACCTCGGCCTCCCAAAGTGCTGGGATTACAGGCATAAGCCGCCATGCCTGGCCTCAGTAAACGAATTTTCAAAACCTCCCAGGTGTTTAATGTGCATACTGAAGACTGAGAAGCTCTGCAAAAGCATGATCAATTTGCTAGTCAGAAAAGAAACTTGCCAGAGTTCTTGCTCTTAAGGAGCCTACTGTCTACTGGGATGGGGGGAAGAAAGCAACCAGTAAACATTCAAATATCATTTCCTGGGATAAGAATGGTGTGGTGATATCTACTCCATGAATCAAGAAGGGACGCTTTATTAAATTGGTAAAGGGGCTGATTAGAAAAGACAAATTTAGATCCTAAAGAACAAGAACTTAAGGGACAGAGAAAGAGCAGCTCATCAAGGAGACCAGAAAGAAATGTAGGAAACAAAGAGATGGTAGTATAATGAAAACCAAGAGAAGATGGCCTTTCTAAAAATAATCAGTAGTGTTAGTGTCACTAATCCCATTTAGGCATATCTCAAAACACCAGTACCATGTTTTACAGAAAGCAGGCAATAAATTGCGTTTATCATATGAGTTAATGAATAAATGCACATTTGCCTTACTGTTAATCAGGTGAAAACCAAGATATAAATTCAAAAGCATCTAATATCCATTCTCATGCTCAGCCACCAGACCCTACAATATCGAAAGAAATAACCATATTGAAAACTAAATTTGAATATATAAACATGTTTGACAAATGCCTAGCTTGAAATCAATTTAAAAAGTATTTTAGGTATGAATCATATGTTAGCAAATTTTTTAAATATTCACTTCTCTGAAACTACCCTCTGCAATACCAACTAGTAGGACTCTTTGTACCCAGCAGGCACTCAATAAATATCTAAATAAAAAGTGTTCTTGAGACCACTTATCTCTGCTCCCTCCCAAAGCCTTATTAAAATTATGGTAAAGGAATAAAAATCTATGACCCAAACCAGGCAAGTGGGCTCACACCTGTAATCCCAGCACTGTGGAAGGCTGAAGTGGGAGG
Source organism: Rhinopithecus bieti (assembly GCF_001698545.2). Taxonomy (NCBI): domain Eukaryota; kingdom Metazoa; phylum Chordata; class Mammalia; order Primates; family Cercopithecidae; genus Rhinopithecus; species Rhinopithecus bieti. The sequence goes on along the minus strand of NW_016818934.1, from coordinate 3,404,299 downwards.
ATTGTGTGAGGACAGGAGTTCAAAACTGGCCTGAGCAACGTAAGGAGACAGCTATCTCTATAAAAAAATTTTAAAATTAGCCGGGAATGGTGATGCATGCCCGTGGTCCCAGCTACTCCAGAGGCTGAAGCAGGAGGATCGATTGAGCCCAAGAAGTCAGGGCTGCAGTGAGCTTTGATGGCACCAACGCATTCCAGCCTGGGCAAAAGGGTGAGACCCTGTTTCCAAACAAACACAGAAAGAAAAGAAAAGAAAAGAAAAGAAAAGAAAAGAAAAGAAAAGAAAAGAGAAGAAAAGACCGAGCGAGCCCGGCGCGGTAGCTCACGCCTGTAATCCCACCACTTTAGGAGGCCAAGGCAGGCAGATCACTTGAGGTCAGGAGCTCAAGACCAGCCCGACCAACATGGAGAAACCTCGTTCTACTTAAAAAAAAAAAAAACAAACAAAATTAGCCGGGTGTGGAGGTGCATGCCTGTAATGTCAGCTACTTGGGAGGCTGAGGCAGGAGAATCACTCGAACTTGGGAGGCGGAGGTTGTGGTGAACTGAGATTGTGCCATTGCACCCTAGCCTGGGTAACAAGAGTGAAGCTCTGTCTCAAAAAAAGAAAGAAAGAAAGACAGAGAGAAAGAGAGAGAAGGAGAGAGATAGAGAGAGAGAGAGAGAGAGAGAGAGAGAGAGAGAGAGAGAGAGAAAGAAAGAAAGAAAGAAAGAAGGAGAGAAAGAGAGAGAAAGAAAGAAAAAGGAAGGTGGGAGAGAGGGAGGAAGTAAGGGAGGGAGGGAGGGAAAGAAAGAAAAAGAACGAACGAAAGAAAGAAAGAGAAGAAGAAGGAAGGAAGGGAGGGAGGGAGGGAGGGAAAGAAAGAAAAAGAAAAAAAGAAAGGAAGGAAGGAGGGAAGGAAGAAAGGAAGGAAGGAAGGAAGAAAGAAAAAATAAAGAAACAAGGAAGGAAGGAAGGAAGGAAGGAAGGAAAGAAAGAAAGAAGAAGAAGAAGGAAGGAAGGAAGGAAGGAAGGAAAGAAGGAAGGACGGAAGGAAGGAAGGAAGGAAATTGACACATGGGAAGCAAATGGATAAACACCAGTTGACTTCAAGAAAGCCAAAAGCAAAGAAAACCAAAAATAAAGAAAACCAACACCTACAGGTAAAGAAGTCAATAAGAAGCAGAGGCCAGGCACGGTGGCTCATGCCTATAATCCCAGCACTTTGGGAGGCTGAGGCAGGTGGATCACTTGAGGTCAGGAGTTCAAGACCAGCCTGGCCAACATGGTGAAACCCTGTCTCTACCAAAAATAAAAATAAAATACAAAAATTAGCCGGGTGTGGTGGCATATGCCTGTAGTCCCAGCTACTCAGGAGGCTGAGGTGGGAGAATTGCTTGAACCCAGGAGGTGGAGGTTGCAGTGAGCTGAAATTGTGCCACTGTACTCCAGCCTGGGTGACAGTCAAGTCAGACTTATTTTGTCTCAAAAGAAAACCAAAAAACAAAAGAAGAGGCCAGGCGCGGGGGCTAACGCCTGTAATCCCAGCACTTTGGGAGGCCAAGGTGGGCAGATCACGCGGTCAAGAAATCAAACCATCCTGGCCAACATGATGAAACACTGTCTGTACTAAAAATAGAAAAATTAGCTTGGCATGGTGGCGCATGCCTGTAGTCCTAGCAACTCGGGAGACTGAGACAGGAGAATCGCTTGAACCCAGGAGGCAGAGGTTGCAGTGAGCCAAGATCATGCCACTGTACTCCCACCTGGTGACAGAGCAAAACTCCATCTCAGGAAAAAAAAAAAAAAAGAAAGAAAGAAAGAAAAAGAAAAGAAGAAGGAAAAAGAGAAAACATATATCTATGGCAGAACCCTAGAAAGTTACAGAAATGAGGACACCAGGTTCCTCTGCAGTCATCAGGCACCTCCAAGGGCAGAAGTGAGGTATAAAGAACATGCTGAACAGAGTATTTCAGATTCCCTCCCCTTCTCTAATTAAGTTACAATTCCTCCCCTACCCAGGCAGAAGACTGGACTACCAGGACTACCTGAAGAAAGGGATAATTCAGTGGAAGCCTATATACTGAAGAGGGAGGTGAAACCCCACCTTCCATTCCCTGCCTTCACCCCCATAAAGTCTTCCTCTGTTCCCTCCAACATTGCTGGCATCCAAACTTATTTTGCCCTTATTCCCTGAAGGAGAGCATAGAAATTGAAGGCCTCAGAAAAAAGACCTACACATAACTGACATTTGGCATCCCCCAATGAAAAGGGCCCTGGTACCTGATCATCCTAAAGAAAAACTGTCGTTATGAGACAAGTCTCCTCTAAAACACACAAATTCTAATTAACTTTTAGGTGTCTCATTCTTCTTTTTTTTTTTTTTTTTTTTTTAGACAGGGTCTCCATGTGTTGCCTAGGTTAGAGTGCAGTGGTGTGATCATGGTTCACTGCAGCCTCAACCTGCTGGTCCCAAGTGATCTTCCCACTTTAGCCCTCTAGGTAGCTGGGACCACCAGCACTTGCCACCATGCCCAGTTCATTTTGCTTATTTTTTGTTGAGATGAGGTCTCACTATGTTGCCCAGGCTGGTCTCAAACTCCTGGACTTAAGCGACCCTCCCACTTCTGACACAGGGGTGGTGCCACCATGCCCTGCCCAGCTAACTTTGTATTTTTAGTAGACACAGGGTTTCACCACATTGCCCAGGCTGGTCTCGACCTCTGGCCTCAAGCACTCCATCTGCCTCGGCCTCCCAAAGTGTTGGCATTAGAGGTGTGAGCCACCATGCCCAGCCTAGGTGTCTCATTCTTAAAAATAAATGGACAACCATGTATCACTGACTTTTGAGGAAAATATCCCACATGAAAGACAAAACCACAAATTTAAAAATATAAAAAGGAACATAAGGGGAAACAGACAAAATGTTAGAAGAAAAAGAGGTCGGGCGCGGTGGCTCATGGCTGTAATCCCAGCACTTTGGAAAGCCGAGGCGGGTGCATCATGAGGTCAGGAGTTCAAGACCAGCCTGGCCAAGATGGTGAAACCCCGTCTCTACTAAAAATACAAAAAAATTAGCAGGGCGTGGTGGCACACGCCTGTAATCCCAGCTACTATGGAGGCTGAGGCAGAGAATTGCTTAAACCTGGAGGGCCAGAGGTTGCAGTGAGCCAAGATCACGCCACTGCACTCCAGCCTGGGCGACAGAGGGAGACTCTGTCTGAAAAAAAAAAAAAAAGAAGAAGAAGAAGAAAGGAAGGAAGAAAGCAGGGAGGGAGGGAAGGAAACAAAGAGAAGGGAGGAAGGAAACAAAAGAAAGAAAAAGGGAAAGAAAGAAAAAGAAAGGCAGGCAGGCAGGAAGGAGAGGAAATTCTCCTCAGAGAGACAAAATAAACCATGACATCTTGCAAGAACAAGATACAGTGAAAAAGGAACATTCAGCCATTAATAAAAAACATACCTGGGATGGGGGCGGTGGCTCACGCCTGTAATCCCAACACCTCGGGAGGCCCGGGCAGGTGGATCATGAGGTCAAGAGTTCGAGATCAGCCTGATCAACATGGTTAAACCTCCATCTCTACTAAAAATACAAAAATTAGTCGGGCATGGTGGCATGCGCCTGGAGTCCCAGCTACTCGGGAGGCTGAGGCAGGAGAATCGCTGGAACCAGGAGGCAGAGGTTGCAGTGAGCCAAGATCGTGCCATTGCATTCCAGCCTGGGTGACAGAGTGAGACTTCATCTAACAAAAAAAAAAAAAAAAAAAAAACTATACCTGCAGGCTGAGTGCCATGGCTCATGCCTATAATCCCAGCACTTTAGAAGGCCAAGGTGGTGGATGGGGAAAGATCACTCGAGGCCAGGGGTTTGAAACCAGCCTGTGCAACATAGTGAGATCTGTCTCTACAAAAAATAAAAAGTTTAACCAGGTGAGGTGGTGCACACTTGTAGTCCCAGCAACTTGGGAGGCTGAGGTGGGAGGATCATTTATGCCCAAGAATTCAAGGCTGCAATGAGCTAAATCATGCCAATGCACTCCAGCCTGGGAGAGACTGTCAGTTTCTAAAAAAGAAAGAAAGAAAGTAACTGGGGCCTGGGGTGGAGGCTCATGCCTGTAATCCCAGCACTTTGGGAGGCCGAGGCAGGCAGATCAACTGAGGTTGGGAGTTTAAGACCAGCCTGGCCAAAATGGAGAAACCCTATCTCTACTAAAAATACAAAATTAGCCAGGCGTGGTGGCGGGCGCCTGTAGTCCCAGCTACTCGGGAGGCTGAGGCAGGAGATTCACTTGAACCCAGGAGGCGGAGGTTGCAGTGAGCTGAGATCACACCATTGCACTCTAGCCTGGGCATCAAGAGCAAAGCTCCATCTCAAAAAAAAAGAGTATAAACATGTTATTTTGAAGAAGCTGCTAGAAGTCGAAGTAGTTGCTTCTGGGGAGCTGTAATTAATTAAGGGTCAGGTGAGGTGAAGCAGGAGACTCTTTTCTCAGTTTTTGTTGAACTATTATAATTTTAAATGATGTGCTATTACTTTGTTAAAAATTAAAATTGAAAATATGTGTAAATAAATAATTTGAAACAACGAAAATAAACCAAATACAAAGAAAATATTCAGAAAATCTCAATACAGTAGATGATGTAGGTGATCAGAGTGTCTTGTGGACGTGCAGCCCTCTTTATATCTAACACACTGGATCACATTCCCTCCTCCAGCTTCTCCAGATCCCTACTCAGCACAGTTCCTTGCACATAGACCCCAAGAGATCAAACCATCAGTGTGCATACCTAAATATTGCTCTTAGCACCATCTAGGGACTAAAACAAAAAATAAGGCTTGGGTTCCTGTCTTGCTTTCAAGTTTCAAGAAATTTATATTATCTATTACATGCAAGCAACAGATAACAATATAATTAATCCAATTAAATACTAAATATACGGTATAGACTATATGGAGTTGTGAGACATCAGATTAGGGAGAATGTGGCTGGAGCACTGAGAGGCAACACAGAAAATGGAGAGGAAGAGCATGGAGGCAGAGGTTGGGCTTTATTGCAGTGCTTTGTAGGTCTTGTCAAGATTTGGAGGGTTTATCACAAGTGTAATGGAAAGCCATTAAAAGGACCCCATTAAAAGAGTGGCACTATTTTAAGGAAATCACCCTGATTGTTGGATGAAGAATGGACTAGAGAGAGGCAAAAACCAGTGGGAAATAGCTAAGACGCTATTAATGTGGTTCCAGTGAGAGAGTATGGAGGTTCAGATCAGGAGGTGGATGTGAAGATATGGATTATTAAAGATACATTATAGAAGTAGAATCAATAAAATTTGCTGATGTCTTCCTCTCGTAGAGGACAGAGGGGGAGGGACTAGGAGAAAGAAAGAGCTAAGGATGACCCCCAGAATTCTGATTTCAGCAATCAGATGAATGGTAGTTTCATTGGGGTGGTTTCCCCAATGGAGAGACTGGGAAAGGTACAGGTTTTAGAGAGGACAGTAAAATGTGAAGCATTAAGCCAGACACAATGGCTCATGCCTGTAATCCAAGCACTTTGGGAGGCCAAGGCAGGTGGATCACTTGAGCCCAGGAGTTTGAGACCAGCCCAGGCAACACGGTGAAACTCTCTACAAAAATACAAAATTCAACCGAGTGTGGTGGTACATGCCTGTGGTTCCAGCGTATTGGGAAGTTGAGGTGGGGGAATCACTTGAGCCCAGGAGACTGAGGTTGCAGTAAGCTGAGATCACACCACTGCATTCCAGCCTGGGTGACAGAATGAGACCCTGTTGAAGAAAAGAAGAAAAAGGAGAAGGAGAAAAGGAAAAGGAGAAGGAGGAGAACAAGTAGTTGTTAAACAAGTTAAGATGCAAGGCATAGTGGCTCATGCCTATTAATTCCAGCACTTTGGGAGGCCGAAGTAGGAGGATCACTTGAGCCTAGGAGTTCAAGATCAGCCTAGGCAACATTGCAAAACCCATCTCTACTAAATATACAGAAAAATTAGCCGGGCATAGTGGTGCATGCCTGTAGTTCCTGCTACTTGAAAGGTTGGGGCAGGAGGATCCCTTGAGCAGGTTGAGACTGCAGTGAGCCGTGATCGCACCACTGCACTCCAGCCTGAGTGAAAGAGTGAAACCCTGTCTCAAACACACACACACACACACACACACACACACACACAAACACACACAGTGCAGACAATGCAGATACTTGCAACACCCCAGTGGATATGTCAAGTAATCAGTTGATCCATTGTCCTCTCCACATTTTATCTTCTGGGTCATGGGTCTGGGGCTTAACGAAGAAGTCCAGTCGAGGTAGTCTGGGGGAGTTTTTGGCATATAGATAGTATTGGAAGTTTGGCCGAGCACGGTGGCTCACGCTTGTAATCTCAGCACTTTGGGAGGCCAAGGCAGGTGGATCATCTGAGGTCAGGAGTTCGAGACCTGCCTGACCAACATGGAGAAACTCCATTTCTACTGAAACAAACAAACAAACAAACAACAACAACAAAAAAAAAAATAGCTGGGTGTGGTAGCACATGCCTGTAATCCCAGCTGGGAGGCTGAGGCAGGAGAATCACTTGAACCCGGGAGGCAGAGGTTGTGGTGAGCCGAGATCACACCATTGCACTTCAGCCTGGGCAACAAAAGCAAAAGTCTGTCAAAAAAAAAAAAAAAAAAAAAAGAAGAAGAAGAAGAAGAGGGAGAAGAAGGGGAAGAAGATGAAGAAGAGGAGTAGGAGTAGGAGGAGGAGGAGGAGGAGGAGGAGGAAGAAGAAGTTGGCTGGGCATAGTGGCTCATGCCTGAAATCTTAGCACTTTGGGAGGCCAAGGGGGGCAGATTGCCTGAGCTCAAAATTTTGAGACCAACCTGGGCAACATGGTGAAACCCCGTCTCCACTAAAAATACAAAAAATTAGCTGGGCATGGTGGCGCATACCTGTAGTCCCAGCTACTCGGGAAGCTGAGGCAGGAGAATCACTTGAACCCGGGAGGTGGAGGCTGCAGTGAGCTGAGATCATGCTACTACACTTCAGCCTGGCAAGACTCTGTCTCCAAAAAGATAAATTTATAAAAGATAGTACTAGAAGCCGTGAAAATATATGAGAAAGTTTACGGCTGTGTTTTTCAAATGTGCAGTTCGTGCTTAAAGTGCAAGTTTCAAGAAACCATCCCAAGGGGTTTCTGATTCAGTGTCTTGGTGAGGCCCAAGAATCTGCTCTAATAAAGGGTAACCCAGAAGATTCTGAGGCAGATAGTTCATGCTCAGATTGAAATAGGCTTAAGTACAATCCGGAGGTAAGGAAGTAGCAACAACATGTGTAGCCAACCCTTTCTAGAAGGTGGAGAGAAATAAACAGAGGTTGGTAACTGTAGAGGGGTATGAAGAAAAACAGAGGGTTACCTTTTTGTGTATTATTAGTTTTAAAAGGTAGGAGATACTAGAGCTCTGGTTCATAACCTTGGCTACACACGGTAATCACCTGTTGAGCTTTTTAAAAATACTGACGCATAGGGCTCATCCCAAGCCAGTAATTCTGAACCTCTGGGAATGAGATCCAGGTAGATGTATTTTTTAACTTTAATTTTATTTTCCTTACCTCCGCCCCACATTGTTTTATCTCCCCAGTGCCTGGCAGACAAGTGTGTCCTCAATTCATGTTCATCGCTGTGAAAAGAATTGCTGGCCAGTAGCAGATGATACAGACCACGGGAAACCACTTAATGTATGTTATAACTCATATAATCTTCGTGTGAAAAAGATTACAGTCCAATTCCTTGACTTTCAAATGGAGAAACTGAAGCCCAAGAAGGGAATTAAATGCCTAAGATCTCTCGCCTTAGTAATGGTAAATCAAGATCAGAAGCCAATATTCTAACTCACTCCCAGGTCAATGATTTACTGCCTTTCAACAATCTAATTTTGACCACGCCCCAAATCCATTCACCCAATCAAGATCCAGCGTCTAATAACACTCAATACCTCATTTCCTCAATCAGGAACCGACCCTGCCGTCCCTTTCATCCGACCCGTTATCACCCCCAAACCCGCCTGCGTCTCATTTATTTTTCCCCCGTTCACGGCTGCAAACCAGGGATTTAACCACTGGGACTAAGCGCCTCTCACTGCGTTTGAGCTGCTCTAGTAGCAGACTCTGTCGCCATAGCAACCGGAGACTCGGAATCGGCCTGCAGCAACAGGAGAGGTGTTCTTGATATAAGTATTTTTTATATATGCGTTCCTTACCGCTTCCCGCGCCTGATGCGTGAATTTGAGGGTCTGGTAGGAAAGCTCCATTAGACACTGTGCTAGGACCCGAGAGAAGGGAGAAGAGGAGTCAGTTACTGGGCTGACCTGTGGATCTAAGGAACCTGACGCTTAACCAGCCCGCCCCTTTCCGGATTGGCTAGAGCCTAGACACGCCCGCCAATCGCTGGCCACAGACGGATTCTTCAACATGCCAATCAATGTTAGACCATGCATGTTTAATCCAGAGTGTTTGCGTGACGCTGGCCAATGAAGAGATCGAGGAGGGAAGATTGGTAGAGCATGGGGCGGGCTTTGCAATTGTTTTGGTTTTCTTAATTCGTTTCTAAAATACAAGTTGACCCAGGGCTATATACCATAATATTTGTCCTTGATTTCAGCAGTTGTTCAGGCCTTTGCGACCCAATGCTTCCATACTCAAGACCATATTTTGACGTCCCGTCTTCTCCTCCCTGGATTATGGTAAAGGTTTGGAAATCCCTTCTGCTTTTCTTTGAAATTCTCTATGCATGGTCTACCTAGACTGGACGAATCTGCTGTGGACACTTTGGTTGTCAAGAGCCTTCTGGGATGCATACTGTGCATCATCAAACCTTCCCTTCTCCTCCAACTCCCTTCACATCAGACCTGTTCTCATTAGAGTTGAAAAACATGGACGTGTTTTCCTCTGCTCCATTTTCTTCATGTGTTAACTAGTCTGTTTCTGCAATGTCTTTCCCTTCTGTCTCTCTTGCTGTGAATCCTATTCCAAATCATTCCTTCATTATCTTCGGTCTTCTTCATCCATTTCTCTCTGCAGGATACAAAAATATTCAAGTCTCCTCAATCTACAAAAAAGATTCTCATAAGTGTTGAACTGAATCACCTCTCTCCCATTCAGGGCAAGGTTTCTGAAAGGACTAGCTATCCGCTTCCTCATTTCCTCACCTTCCGTCCATTTCTCAACACATTCTGGTCCTGCTCCTTTGAAGCAGTTCTTGCCAGAGTCGTCAATAACTTCCTGATTGGGAAATCCGATTACAGATTATTTAATATTATTTATCTTATTCCAACATGGCACCATGTGAAATTGTTGACCACTTTCTAATTAATAATTATAACTGTAATTTATTAAACATCTACAGCACCAATGTACTATGTGATTTACTTGGCTAATATAATCCTAACACAACATGGAGAAGTTATTAATGCCCCAATTTACGTTATGCAAACAGGCTCAAAAAGCCAAATTATTAATAAGTAGCTCTAGGTAGAGTTAGGATGCAAATCTGTTTCCTGACTGAAGCCAGTGCTCTTTTCACTATGCCTTGCTTCTACCCTTCCTGTCTAGGCTCACCTCTAATTCCCACCTGGATACAGGCAACCCCACTCTAACACAAGCGAACTGCTTACAATGCTTGTGAATGACTGATGAGTAGTTCTTTGGCTTGAAGGACCACTCTCATCCCTGCTGCATAAGAAAAAGTCTATATCGGCTGGGCCCAGTGGCTCACGCCTGTAATCCCAGCACTTTGGGAGGCCTAGGCGGGCAGATCACCAGGTCAGGAAATCGAGACCATCCTGGTTAACACGGTGAAACCCCGTCTCTGCTAAAAAATACACACACACACACAAAATTAGCCGGGGCGTGGTGGCGGGCACCTGTAGTACCAGCTACTCGGGAGGCTGAGGCAGGAGAATGGCGTGAATCCGGGAGGCAGAGCTTGCAGTGAGCCAAGATCTCGCCACTGCACTCCAGCCTGCACGACAAAGCAAGACTGTCTCAAAAAAA
>NW_016818934.1:3390631-3393541 GCF_001698545.2 Rhinopithecus bieti | reverse complement strand
GGGAGATCCAGCCACTGCACTCCAGCCTGGGTGACAGAGCAAGACTCCGTCTCAAAAAAAAAAAAAATAAAAATAAAAAAATAAATAAAAAAATAAACAGAGTCTTGCTCTGTCACCCAGGCTGGAGTGTAGTGGCACAATCTTGGTTCACTGCAACCTCTGCCTCCTGGGTTCAAGCAATTCTCCTGCGTCCGTCTCCTGAGTAGCTGGAGTTACAGGCACATGCCACCAGGCCCAGCTAATTTCCATATACTTTATTTTTTATTTTTATTTATTTATTTATTTTGAGACAAAGTCTCACTCTGTTGCTCAGCCTGGAGTGCAGTGACGTGATCTCAGCTCACTGCAACCTCCGCCTTCCTAGTTCAAGTGATTCTCCTGCCTCAGCCTCCTGAGTAGCTGGGATTACAGGCACCCACCACCACATCCAGCTAATTGTTGTATTTTTAGTATAGATGGGGTTTCACCATGTTGGCCAGGCTGGTCTCGAACTCCTGACCTCAAGTGATCCACCCCCCTTGACCTCCCAAAGTGCTGGGATTACAGGTGTGAACCACTGCTTCCAACCCATCCCGTATACTTGAAAACATCTCTATATTACTTAATACATAATACAATGTAAATTCTGTGTTAATAGTCACTCTCCTGCATTTTTATTTGTATTAATTTTTATTGTTGTACTATTTATTTTTATTTTAATATTTTCAATTCTTAGTTGGTTGAATCCCCAGATGCCAAACCCGTGGATACAGAGGGCCAACTTTATAAGACTGCTAGATTAGATACAAAACCTGTTAATGTCTTACAAGGCAATGAAACTATAACCTTTGAAATTGTCTTTTCTGAGGGACACAAATCTGTTAGTCAACATTATTCGACTAAGTCAGAGTCCTTAATTAAGAGTAAGTCTCGAAGTCAAATAAAGATACATTCCTCTACTTTTGCCCACTTTCATTTAAATTTTAACAAATTAAATACAATCAAAAATCCAATTCCTCCGTTACCCTAGACACATTTCAAGTATTCAATTGTCACATGTATCTAGTGCTACTGTACTGAACAGCACAGATATAAAACATTTCCATCACTGCAAGTCCTATTGGATGGTGGTGCTGTAGATAATCAAATAATACTTGATTGGAACTTTTTTTTTTTTTTGAGATGGAGTCTCCTCGCCCAGGCTGGAGTGCCATGGCATGATCTTGGCTCACTGCAACTTCTACCTTCCGGGTTCAAGCAATTCTCTGCATCAGCCTGCTGAATATCTGGGATTACAGGCGTCCACCACCACGCCTGGCTAATTTTTGTATTTTTAGTAGAGACGGGGTTTCACCATGTTCGCCATGCTGGTCTTGAACTCCTGACCTCAGGTGATCCACTTGCCTCAGCCTCCCAATTGTTGGGATAAGAGGCGTGAGCCACTGCGCCCAGTGACTGGAACTCTTAAATGATGCTTGATCCTTGACTGGGCTTCCTAAACAGTAGAACACTGAAGAAACATGCTGTGTTCCTTTTTGCCTTATTTCCAAAATTAAGATAGTTTTTCTAGAGAATCTCCTCCACGTGATCATTAGCTTTCAAACTTTTCTAAGCAAGAAGCATATTAAGAAATATATTTTAGCCAGGTGCGGTGGCTCACACCTGTAATCCCAGCAATTTAGAAGGCTGAGGGAGGAGGATCACTTCAGCCCAGGAATTTGAGGCCAGCCAGGACAACAGTATGTTGTAGTAGAGACAGGGTTTGTCCCTGTCTCTACTAAAATTTAAAAAATCAGCCAGGCATGGTGGCACGCCTGTAGTCTCAGTTACTTGAGCGCCAGAGGACAAGGCTACAGTGAGCCGTGGTCATGCCACCGCACTCCAGCCTGGGTGACAGAGCAAGACCCTGTCTCAAAAACAAACAAACAAAAATACAAAACAAAACAAAAACAAAGCCAGGCAGGGTGGCTCACACCTATAATCTCAGCCCTTTGAGAGGCCAAGGCAAGCAGATCACTTCAGGTCAAGAGTTTAAGACCAGCCTGGCCAACATGGTGAAACCTCATCTCTACTGGAAATACAAAAATTAACCAGGGGTGGTGGCACATGCCTGTATTACCTGCTACTCAGCAGGCTAAGGCAAGAGGATCTCTTGAACATGGGAGGCAGAGGTTGCAGTGAGCCAAGATCACACCACTGTAGTCCAGCCTGGGTGACAGAGTGAGACTCTGTCTCAATTTATAAAAAAAAAAAAAGTAACACAATAAGAAATACATTTCACAGCTGGGCACGATGGCTCCCGCCTATAATCCCAGCACTTTGGGAGGCCAAGGAAGGCAGACAGGCAGATCAAGAGGTCAGGAGTTCGAGACCATGCTGGCCGATATAGTGAAATCCCATCTCTACTAAAAATACAAAAATTAGCCAGGTGTGGTGGCATTAACCTGTAGTCTCAGCTACTCGGGAGGCTGAGGCAGAAGAATCACTTGAACTGGGGGTGCAAAGGTTGCAGTGAGCCGAGATCATGACACTGCACTCCAGCCTGAGCAACAGAGTGAGACTCTGTCTCAAAAAAAAAAAAAAAAGAAATACATTTTACATGAGGACCTAGGATATAGGTATATAACAAATTGAACTCAAGTTTATTGAAATACTTACGCTTACTATTGTGATGCCCTTTGATATTCTCTGCTTCTCTTCTTTAAAATGCTCATTGTTATGTAATAATCCTCTAGTGTTCACAAACTGAAGTTTGAAAAACAGTACTAGACTGAAAATTCCTTGAGGGCACTTTTTAAAAACTTATTATTTCATCATGCTTAGTATAGCTAATGGAATCAGGAAATATTTATTGAACAAAAAACTGATTCTCTTTTTCACTCCTTATTCTGTAAGATTTCATTTTGAAGAAAGAAATTTGCTACAGAAATG
>NW_016818934.1:3362303-3390305 GCF_001698545.2 Rhinopithecus bieti | reverse complement strand
CTGACCTCGTGATCCGCCCGTCTCGGCCTCCCAAAGTGCTGGGATTACAGGCTTGAGCCACCGCGCCCGGCCCAGAAATGTTTTCAAAGAGCTTCTTCCTCTGGCCATATCAAATAACTAGTACTGGACTGGATCTGCTACTCAAAACAACTAGAAAACTAGACCATTACACAACAAACTAAACAAGATAAATAGTTTTCGCAAAGAAGACAATAGGCATCACAGAAATGAGATACAAGAGGGAAGAAAAACAACTAAGGTGAGCCCTGCAATCATGCTAGATTTCTGTGTGGAAGTACTTTTTAGACGTTAGTACAGGATGAAGGAACAAAAATAGAGCATGTTAGCTTCACTAAGTTGAGAGATAGAAGTTTGGGGATGCTGAATCAGGTTAAACTTGCAGGACAAATTGTTAACAGAAAGCAGTCCTGATACAGACCTGATACAAAAAAGGGTTCTTAAATCTTGCACAAGAAAAAATTCAGGGTGACTCCATAAAGTGAAAGCAAGTTTATTAGGAAAGTAAAGGAATGGCTCCTCCGTAGGCATGGCAGCGCTGAGGGCTGCTGGCTGCCCATTTTTTGGTTATTTATTGATTATATGCTAAACAAGGAGTGGATTATTCTTGCCTCCCCTTTTTAGACCATATAGGGTAACTTCCTAACATTGCCATGGCACTTGTAAACTGTTATGGTGCTGGTGGGAGTGTAGCAGTGAGGACGACCAGGGGTCACTCTCATTGCCATCTTTGTTTTGGTGGATTTTGGCCAGCTTCTCTACTGCAACCTGTTTTATCAGCAACGTCTTTATGACCTGTATCTTGTGCTGACCTCCTATCTCATCCTGTGACTTAGAATGCCTTAACCCTCTAGTAATGCAGCCCAGTAGATCTCAGCCTCATTTTACCCAACTCCTATTCAAGATTGAGTTGCTGTAGTTCAAATGCCTGACAAAATTACTGGAAAAGAATGAGTACACAGAAAAAGACTTCTAGAAATTTGTATAGGAGTCTCCTTGGGTCTTTGGATGAATTCTAACTTGTGTGTGCAAAGGATGAGAGTCCATGAGACCATACATATCAAAAAACGTGGAAAGAACAACTTCCAGAGAGCTGCAAGTAGAAAAATTAGCATTACTCACACAGGCCTGAGAGAAATTCATAGTTGGAGTAGTCAGAGTACTATTCCAAATCCTGTTGACCAAACCCTGACAAGGTTTAAAACAAGCCTCAAAAGGATAGAGTTAATCTGCAAGCAACTTATCTGCCTAACAAAAGAAAACCCAGCATTCTTTAAAGGAAGAAAACAAAATTTAGGTACTCAACAACATCTTATTCACAACAATAAGATCCAACATCCAACAATATCCAACCAATGAACAGGAGAAAAATAAATCATTAGAAACATATCCAGGAATTACCGAGATGATAGAACAGCAGACAAGGACTTTAAAATAACTATTTGGGAGGCCGAGACGGGCGGATCACGAGGTCAGGAGATCGAGACCATCCTGGCTAACATGGTGAAACCCCGTCTCTACTAAAAAATACAAAACTAGCCGGGCAAGGTGGCGGGCGCCTGTAGTCCCAGCTACTCGGGAGGCTGAGGCAGGAGAATGGCATAAACCCGGGAGGCAGAGCTTGCAGTGAGCTGAGATCCGGCCACTGCACTCCAGCCTGGGCGACAGAGTGAGACTCCGTCTCAAAATAAATAAATAAATAAATAAATAAAATAACTATTATTGTGGTCAAGAAAGGAAAACTATGAGCATAATGAGGAGACATAGAAGATATTATAATGGAACAAAATGAACTTGTTTGTTTGAGACGGTGTCCTGCTCTGTCATCAGGCTGGAGTCTGGAGTGCAGTGGTGCAATCTCAGCTCACTGCAACCTCCACCTCCCGGGTTTAAGCGATTCCCCTGCCTCAGCCTCGCAAGTAGCTGGGATTACAGGCACACGCCACCACGCCTGGCTAAATTTTGTATTTTAGTAGAGACGGGATTTCACCACGATGGCCAAGATGGTCTCAATCTCCTGACCTCGTGATCCGCCTGCCTCGGCCTCCCACAGTGTTGGGATTACAGGTGTGAGCCACTGCGCCCGACCCAAAATGAACTTCTGAAATTAAAAATTTATGGGGTGAGCTTAATAGCAGATTAGAATTGCAGAAAAAGGATCAGTGAACTTGGTGATGTAACAGTAGAAACTATCCAAGATGAAATATATGGAGAACAAAAGGGTGTGTTAGATATGAGTTCTAAATTTCTTTTCAAAGAATTAATACGTTAGTATGTTCAATTGTTTGCCTTCTACTTTTAAACTTAACTTCCTCGTAAAGCAATGTTTTTCAATTACCTACTCCACCCTAACTCATTCAGATTACCCCCTACCTGCTCTGCTCTGACTCCCGCCAAATGACTCACCCTGTCATTCTCTTTAAATTAGCCAATCGGAATTAGTTAAGCCTGTGCGGTCTAACCCAAGACAATAGGGGAAGGACACAGCAGCAGGGGTCACATGCATCTGGTATAAGAACCCCTTCCCCTCCCTTGTCCAAGCGTGCGCTCACCATTGCTCCACCTGTAAGGGTAGGCACTCTTCTATAGAAGTAACTTGACTTGCTGAGAATTAAAAAGAAAATTTTATATTCGAGTGCTATTCCTTTTGTCACACCAAAACTTTAGATGTGACAGCTGGAAAACAAAATAAACAGAGTCTTTTAGGGTAACATTAGGCATTCTAATGTGTGCAAAATTGACTCCAAAATGGAAGAAAGCAGAACTTTTTTTGAAGAAATTATTTACACACCTGTAGTCCCAATAACTCAATAGGAGTGAGACTTGTCTCAAAAAAAAGAAACAAAAGTATACTATTTGGTGGATATGAAAATAGAGCTCAAGCCTATTTTCCCCATGTGCCTATGTTTCCCAAGGCACATTATTTTTATTTTCATTTTTTGCTTTTCCTCCCCACCCTTCCCCACCTCCAAGGCACATTATTTTATAAAGTATTGAAAAAATACAATCCAATTTTAGTTGGAGAAAACCAATTATTCCACTTATCATTTCTGTGACAGCAAGGATGTTTTGTAAGGTGATTTCTGAATGGGTGTTGTTGTTGTTGTTGTTGTTTTGAGATGGAATCTGGCTTTGTTGCTCAGGCTGGAGTGCAGTGGCAGGATCTCGGCTCAATGCAACCCCCACCTCCTGGGATCAAGCGATCCTCCTGCCTCAGTAGACCCACCATCCCTACCCCCAGTAGCTGGGTTTACAGGTGCTTGCCACCACACCTGGCTAATTTTTGTATTTTTATTAGAGATGAGGTTTCGCCATGTTGGCCAGGCTGGTTTCAGACTCCTGACCTCAGGTGATCCACCCACCTTGCATCCCAAAATGCTGGAATTCTGAGTGTTTTTAAATAACTTTGTTTTTGGAGACAAGGTCTTGCTCTTTCAGGCTGGAGTACAGTAGCACCATCATAATAGCTCATTGCAGCCTGGAACTCCTGGGTTCAAGTGATCCTCCCACCTCAGCCTCCCAACTTTCTGGGACTATAGGAGTGTGCCACCATACACAGGTAATTTTTAAATTTTTTTGTAGAGCAGGAGTCCCGCTATGTTAGCCAGGCTGGTCTCAAACTCCTGGCCTCAAGTGATTGTCCCAACTCGGCCTCCCAAAATGCTGGGATTATGGCTAATCATAAGCTTTTTGTTTTATTAACTCTCTTCAAATCATACGCTAATTCATCAAACCCTTTCTCTCCTCGTCCCCTCCCTACCTTGGAATTCGGTATTCACAGCCTCATTTATGTCAAACTGTCTTCAGCAGAGCTTCTCTAGGCATGCAAGAATGAGAGGGAGTTTTCAAGAACGACAAGAAATGTGCCTGCCTAACTGCAAACCTTGTGATACTCAACTACAAGCCATCTCTGAATATATATTGTTAAAACTCCATTTTTTTTATGTTTCTAAAAAATGTATCCTGTCATTCTTTAAACACTGACAACTCTGTCAAAGAGAGAGAGAGCGTTTTAATCACACCGACATTCTGTGTTGGTATATATCCTCTCTGCCAAAGATTGTTGGAATATAAGACTAAAGAGCTTTTATTGGATCTTATCCACAGATAGAGTGAAATCTGGTTTTTGCCCCATCACTGTGTTATTTTCTAATTTACCCTGAATGGTATCACAATGTTGGCCCTGTCTTCCCAACTTCATCTCCACTGCAGTCCTATTACCGGCCTTCCTGTAGCCCCACATAACAGTTCAGAGCTCTGCTCTGAAGTCATACAGGCCAGGGCTGGAATCTTGCCCCATCACTAACTCCTGATTTTAGGAAAGGTATTGGATCTGTTCAAACCTTGTTTCTTCATATGCAAAATGGGAACAGTAATAATCTCTCATAATGTGGTAGGGATTAAATGAGACAATGAGTGGAAAGGACTGCCTTACTCAAGTTTCCTTGATTTAGAGATCGTTTGCTTTTTTTGTTTTTAAGAGAATGAATAATTAACAAAACAAAGAGACTTAGCTCTGTTAGTTTTAAAAATGAAGGGGGTGTATTTCACTGGAAGGATAGCAGGGTAACCTATGTCATTAAGCCAAGGAAACACTGAGCAACAGGCTTCAGAAAGGGCAGAGACCAGTGTAGCTTCAGGGGCCTCAGCAGCTGTTCCCTTCACTCAAAAGTGTCCTGCCATTAGTATGACTCATCTTCAAACTTCTTTAGCCTACACATCAATCAGCTCAAACTTGCAAGGAAAAGAATGTTGTCTCTGGCTAACGGATGGACTTTTCTCAATCAGTGTTGCTTTCAAATCAGATCAATTGTGGCTAGCATGCAGGATCTCAGATATGAATAAGTCCGCAGGGCCTATAAGAAAGAAAATGAAGTTGATATGCACTCCAAAAAGTATGTGATTCCAGTGCTTGGAAATGCCTGGCACATGATGAATACTTTATGGGTTTTGGCTATTAGTGTTGTTACTGTTAATAGAATACCCTGTAATTTTCAACCTCTATACATTTGATTCTGCCATATTTTACCACGAGATGACTTCCCTTCTCTTTTTGAATGAAAATAAATCTTTCTTTTCTTTTCCTTCCTTTTTTTTTTTTTTTTTTTGACGGAGTCTCATTCTGCCACCCAGGCTGGAGTGCAGTGGTGCAATCTTGGCTCACTGCAACCTCCGCCTCCTGGGTTCAACAATTCTCCTGCCTCAGCCTCCCAAGGAGCTGGGACTACAGGTGGGAGCCACCACACTTGGCTAATTTTTGTCTTTCTAGTAGAGACAGGGTTTCACCATGTTGGCCAGGATGGTTTTGATCTCCTGACCTTGTGATCCACCTGCCTCGGCCTCCCAAAGTGCTGGGATTACAGGCATGAGCCACCATGCCTGGCCTCATTTCTTCATTTGTTCTGAAAATACTTATTTCATACTTGATGTGAGTCAAACAATGTTCTTGGCAATGGGGATAGAGTAGAGAATAAAGTCCCTGCCTTCATGGAACTTATATGCTAGTGAAGGACTGGGGGTGCAGGAATTTATCATCCCCATAATACATGAATTAATATAATTTGAGGTAGTGACATATTCCATAAAGAAAATCAAGCAGTTTGAGAGGATAGATAATGATACTGGAGGAAGGATAGTGATACTAAGTGAACCAGGGACAAAGGGAGTTGAAACAATGGACTGCAAAATGTGATAAGGCATTTGATTCTTATTTTTAAGAGTAATGTCAACCCATTGAAATTTTGTGAATAGGAGGATGGTGAGATCTAATTTATATTTATAAAACATTATTCTGGATGTTATATGGAATGAGAGAGAAAGCAAGGAGATAAGATAGATGGCTACTGCAAGTTATCCAGGTGAAATGGTGGCAGCAGCAGTGGAAGTATTGAAGAATGATCAGAGTTAGGATATATTTTGTATATATTTTGTTATAAAATATCTTAAGCATACAAGTGTAGAGAATAATACATTGGTATATTCACCTTCCAGGTCTATCAAATCCTAACATTTTGCTATATTTGCTTCAGATCTTTTTTTTTTTAAAGGAAGAAAACTGTGTAAGTATAGCGGAATCCCCAAAATAGCCTTTACAGATCCTACTCCCATCCCCCAGAGGTACCAGATGTCCTGGTTTTGATAGTCACCATTCACATGTAAGGTTTTGAATTTTATCACATATGTATATATCCATGAATATACAGCATTTGTTTTTTGAAAATGTATATAAAGAGTAGATAACTTTTCCAACTTGATCTTTTCATTTAACATTGTTTTTGTTTTTGAGATTGCCCATGCTTTTATATGTAGCTCTAGTTTATTCATTTTTTTCTTATTCTACACAAAGCATTTTTATAAATTTTTTGAGACAGTCTTGCTCTGTCACCCAGGAGTGCAGTGGCACAAACATGGCTCACTGCAGCCTCAACTTTCCAGGCCCAAGTGATCCTCCCACCTCAGCCTCCCAATTACCTGGGACTACAGGTGTGCACCACCATGCACAGCTAATTTTTGTATGAAGCGGGGTCTCCCTATGTTGCCCCAGCTAGTTTCTAACTCCTGGGCTTAAGTAACCCTCCTGCCTCGGCTTCCCAGAGTGCTAGGATTACAGGTGCAAGCCACCAAGCCTGGCCCACATAGCATTCTTTTGCAGGAATATATCACAGTATCTACTGTCATGTTGATGGACAGGTTCAGTTATCATTTTTTCATGATTACAAACAGTGACACAATAAATATCCTTGTACATGTCTCCTAGTGCACATGTACATGTATAAGAGTTTCTCTAGGTTAGTGCTTCCTAAACTTTTTCAGGTCATAGAACTCAGAAATGATAAAATTTGTGTTACATTGGTAAGCTGGAGGGAATCTAGAAGCATCTATATATGCGGCTTGGTGAAAAAGATCACACAAACATTGATACATTATCATTAACTAAAGCCCATACTTTATTCAGATTTCTTTAGTTTGTACCTAGTGTTCTTTTCTGTTTCAGGATCCCAGCCAGGATACCATACAACATTTATCTAATAAAAAATAAAATAAATAGAAAATAATAAAATAAAATTTTAAAAAACAAAAAACATTTAGCTATTACATCTCCTTAGTGTCCTCTAGGCTGTGACAGTTTCTCTGACTTTGTTTTTGATGACCTTTACACTTTTAGGAGTACTGGACAGGTATTTTGTAGAATGCCTCTCAATTGAAATTTGTCTATGGTTTTCTCAAGAAAAACTGGGGTTATGCGATTTAGGAAGATCACAGAGGTAAAGTACCATTCTCATCAGACCATATCCAGAATTCATACTCTTAGAGTGGCTTCTCACACCTCATCAGAACCTGGAAAGTGATGAAAAACTGCCTCAGGACAGCCTTTCTGATAGAGAGGTGAGTGAAACACAGATTTTTAGCAGTTCCTCACAAACCTCCCACGTTGGTTTATAGTCACTTAATATTGTTTTACGGCATATCTAGTAATTTTTTTTTAGAAGAATTTTTGCTCTGTTGCCCAGGCTGGAGTGGAATGGCATGATCTCGTCTCACTGCAACCTCTGCCTACCAGGTTCAAGCGAATCTCCTGCCTAAGCCTCCTGAGTAGCTGGGATTACAGGCACCCGCCACCACACCCAGCCAATTAAATATTTTTAGTAGAGATGGGGTTTCACCATGTTGGCCAGGCTGGTCTCAAACTCCTCACCTCAAGTGATCCACCCGCCTCAGCCTCCCAAAGTGCTGGGATTACAGGCATGAGCCACTGTGTCTGGCCCATAAATTTGGATATGTAGTATTTTCATCATCATTCAGGTAAACAGTTTTAAATTTTTCATTGTGATTTCTCTTTTGACCCCTAGATTATTTATTTGAGATGGAATCTCACTGTGTTGCCCAAGCTGGTCTCAAACTTATGGGCTCAATTGATCTCCCTACCTAAGCCTCTTGAATAGCTGAGAATACAGGTGCATACCACCATGTCCAACACCCCTAGGTTATGTAGAAAAGTATTTCTTAATTTTTAAATATAAAAATTAAGATTTTCTGGTAATTATTCATTATTGATTTCTAGCTTAATTGTACACAGACCATACTCTATATGATTTCAATTCTTTAAAATTTATGGGCACTTGCTCTATTGTCAGAGTATATTCAACTTTTACAAACAGTCCATGTGCATTTGAAATAACACATTTGTGAACATTAATATATAAATTGGGTTATGTTTGTTAATCATGTTACTTCAAAAATCTATATCTTTAATGATGTTGTTTGATTTTGGGGCTCAGTTACTGAGCTAGGTATGGTAAAATGTTCCATCACAGAAAAGCGGATTTTGTCTGTTTCTCATTGTGGTTCTGTATGATACACTGAGGCCATGTTATTAGGTGCATACAAACTTGAAATTGTTATATTTTACTGGTAAATTTAAGTCACTCAAGGAGGAAGTCTCAACTATGGCATCCTCAACAGATATTTATAGTTCATTTAGTTCCTCCTGGTCCAGAGGGTCTTTTTTTTTTTTTTTTTTTTTTTTTTTGAGATGGAGTCTTGCTCTGTTGCCCAGGCTGGAGTGCAGTGGTGCGATCTTGGCTCACTGCAACCTCTGCTTCCCGGCTTCAAGCGATTCTCCTGCCTCAGCCTCCTGAGTAGCTGGGATGACAGACACACACCACCATGCCTGGCTAATTTTTGTATTTTTAGTAGAGATGGGGTTTCACCATGTTGGTCAGGCTGGCCTCGAACTGCTGACTTCGTGATCCACCTGCCTCGGTCTCCCAAAGTGCTGAGATTACAGGTGTGAGCCACTGTGCCCGGCCGGCCTCTTTTTTTCCTTTTTCAGTGTAAATTTATTTAAATACATAAAACTAGCCTGTTGCAGTGGCACATGCCTGTAGTACGAGCTACTCTGGAGGCTGAGGCAGAAGTCTTGCTTGAGCCCAGGAGTATGAGTCCAGCTTGGACAATATAGTCCATTTAGCCTTTGAAGGCTCCAGAAGAGATATTTTTGCTGCCCCAAAGAGGTGGCGGCAGCTCTTTAAAATACCTGTGCTGGCTGGGTCACCTTGTCAGCAGCTTCCTCAGGAAAATATGGCCGCAGGGCTCACTTCCTGCTGGGCTTCCTGTGCCTTCATCTCTCCTCCTACGTGACAGGCAGTCAGTGGGTGTTGCGGCCCTAAGTAGTCTTGTAGCATGTATTCTGGTTACTAATGATCTTAAACTGTGTGCAATATGCTATTAAATCTACACACTGAGTTCTTAAACCTATTAATTCTAGAGTTTCTATTAGGTTATTTTTTTCAAGCATGTGCATGTGTAAGCATACTCTCATTGCAGTCTTTTTCTGGTTGCTCTGGTAGGTTTCTTTTTGTTTGGTATTTCTATTAGTTCTCACTCAAAATGTTTGTTTCCATGTATGGTCTGCTAATTTTTTACTAAATACTGGTCATTTTTTGAGCAAATTATTTATAAGTTATTTTGACATTTAGGCTGATGATACCTTCTTATGGAGATAATTTTTGTTTGTTTATGCCCGGTACCTATGGATTGCCAGTCTAGGACTAGTTTATTCAACACTCTGGGTTTCAGATTTCCTGATTGGTATAAAACCAGACTGCAATTTGTGAAAGTGCTGATTTACCTCTGATTTACTTTTACCCTATGGGGCCTCATATTAAATATGAAGCATGTTTATTAACCTCTTCATCTCCTATGGGCACTAGATTTAGATTTCTTTTTCTCTTGCCCCATAATCTTGCAAAAACTCACAACTCAGTTTGTCAATTTTGCTTTTGCATTGGTAAATTCCTTCAGAAAAAATGCTTGGCTCAACTTCCTTGAATATCATCATCTAGATTTTGGCCAGATAATTCCTTATATTAGATATTTGCTTCTACTTTTTTTTAATCCAGCTTTTTTGGTTGTCCTCAGATGGTGAGTTGGATCAAATTACCAAGTTATATAACACATATGTTAACATGAGATCATCCTTCCATTCCTGAAGTAAATTTGTAGTTTATAAGTGAGATTTTAAAAACTACCTTGGCTGGGCGCAGTGGCTAATGCCCGTAATCCTAGCACTTTGGGAGGCCAAGGCGGACGGATCACCTGAGGTCAGGAGTTCAAGACCAGCCTGGCCAAAGTGGTGAAACCCCGTCTCTACCAAAAATACAAAAATTACTGGGTGTGGTGGCAGGCACCTGTAATCCCAGCTACTTGAGAGGCTGAGGCAGAATTGCTTGAAACCGGGATGTGGAGGTTTCAGTGAGCTGAGATCACGCCACTCCAGCCTTGGCAACAGAGACTCCATCTCAGAAAAAAAAAAATAATAATAATAATTAAATAAATAAATAAATAAATAAAATAGCTAGGCATGGTGACATGCACCTGTAGTCTTAGCTACTTGGGAGGCTGATTGCACTGAGGCGAGATCACCCCACACTGGCACTCCAGCCTGGGCCCCAACAGGGAGAAAGATTCATCTCAATAAATTAAAAAACAAATCGAAAGTAACATTTTTATATACGATTCAAATTATTAACAGGCGGAGTGCAGGATGACTCACACCTGTAATCACATAGCACTTCGGGAGGCTGAGGGCGGGGATCACTGAGGTCAAGGAGTTCCAGAATCGCAGCCTGGCCAACATGAGTGAAACCCCCATCTACTAAAAATACAAAAATTAGAATGGGTGTAGTCGTGCACCACCTGTGGTAAAGCCTACACAGGAGGCTGAGGGCAGAGAGATTCACATTGAACTCTTGCAGTGAGTCAACAATCATAACCGCTGGCACCTCCAGCCTGGGTAACAGAGGAAAGGACTTTGTCAAGAAGGAGAAGAAAGAAGAAGAGAGAGAGGAGGGAGGGGGCAAAGGGGGGAGGAGGGAGGGAGGAGGAGGGAGGGAGGGAGGGGAGGAGAGGGAGGGATAAAGGTAGAATAGAGAATAAAGATAGCAGTAGAATAATTAAATGGAAAAACCAATAAAATAGAGAAAAAAAATAGTTAAAATGTTGCTCTTTGAAAGCAATTATAAAATAGACAAATCTCTACCAAGAATTTTCAAGAAAAACATTAGAAGACAAGAACAAAATGTACATTTAGGAGCCCACCATAATTATAGATTCTGCAGAAATTTTAAAATAAAAGAATAGTTTCCTCCCAATAAATATGAGAACACAGAAGAAATGTATACAAACTACTAAAATAAATTAAAAAATGAAAGGGCTGGGCAAGGTGGCTCACACCTATAATTCCAGTACTTTAGGAGGCCAAGGAGGGTGGATTACCTGAGGTCAGGAGTTTGAGACCAGCCTGGCCAATGTGGTGAAACACTGTCTGTAATAAAAATAAAAAAACTAACTGGGCATGGTGATGCACGCCTGTATGCACCGCCACTCAGGAGGCTGAGGCATGAGAATCACTTGAACCCAGGAGGCAGAGGTTGTAGTGAGCCGAGATTGCGCCACTGCACTCTAGCTTCGGCAACAGAGCAAGACCCTGTCTCAAAAAAAAAAAAAAAAAAAGCATTCTTCACTCATTTCACAAGACTGTTATAACTTTGATGCCAGAATCAGGCAAAGGTAGTTTTTTTGTTTGTTTGTTTGTTTGTTTTCAGATGGAGTCTTGCTTTGTTGCCCAGGCTAGAGTGCAATGGCACGATCTCAGCTCACTGCAACCTCTGTCTTCCAGGTTGAAGCGATTCTCCTGCCTCAGCCTCCTGAGTAACTGGGATTACAGGTGCGTGCTACCATGTCCCACTAATTTTTGTGTTTTTAGTAGAGATGGGCTTTCACCCTGCTGGCCAGACTGGTCTCGAACTCCTGACCTCAGGAGATCTGCCCGCCTCGGCCTCCCATAACGCTGGGATTACAGGTGTGAGCCATTGCACCTGGCCTGCTTTTCTTTTTCTAACTTCATTCACCGGACATAAATTTCCTCTAAAAGCAGATTTATCTTCATCCTACTAGTGTATGTTATGAATCTATGTCAAACAGATATCTTGAAGAAGGTTCTGTTCTGGAATCTAGGTCATTTAACTCATAGTCTATAAATTTTAACAGTAGTGACAAATTATGAGAATAGAAGATATTTGAAACTGAAAACATTAGTGATATGTAAAAAGAAGCATATAGAGATAATTTGGCAAAATAGAAAGAAGACAACAGAGTTCTATCATGAAATCAAGAAGAGGCATTTCAAAGAAGGGCTGATATTCAATATTATCAAATAATTTCAAGGTTAAAGAAAATGTTAAGCAAAAATATTTGATCATTGAAAAGTTATTAACCATATACATTGCTGGTGAGAATATGAAAAGTTGGATAAATATTTGACAGTTTAGTAAAAAGTCAAGGACCAGGTGCGGTGACTCCTGCCTGTAATCCCAGCACTTTGGGAGTTGACAAGGGCATATCACCTGAGGTCAGGAGTTCAAGACCAGCCTGGCCAACATGGTGAAACACTGTCTCTACTAAAACTACAAAAATTAGCCGGGCGTGGTGGCATGCACCTGTAATCCGACCTACTCGGGAGACTGAGACAGGAGAATCACTCAAACCTGGGAGGCGGAAGTTGCAATAAGCTGAGATCGCATCACTGTACTCTAGCCTGGGTGATAAGACTGAAACTCTAAAAAGTTAAACATACATCTTCCCTATGTTCCAGCAATTCCATTCTTAAATATTTATTTTAGAGAAATACAATCATTTATCTATAAAATGTGCCGTATAAGAAAGTTGATAGCATTTATTTATAATAATCAAAACCTGGAAACAACATAAATGTCCATCAACAAGAGAAAGGATAAGTTGGGGTCTATTCGTACAATAGACTACCACTCAGCAATAAAAGGAAATGAATTGTGGCCAAGTGTGATAGCCCACACCTATAATCCCAGCACTTGGGGAGGCTGAGGCAGGTGGATCACCTGAGGCCAGGAGTTTGAGACCAGCCTGGCTAACATGGTGAAACTCCGTCTCTACTAAAAATACAAGAATTAGCTGGGCATAGTGGCACACACCGGTAGGCCCAGCTACTTGGGAGGTTGAGGCAGGAGAATTGCTTGAACCCAGAAGGCGGAGGTTGCAGTGAGCTGAGGTCACGTCATTGCACTCCAGCCTGGGCAACAGAGTGAGACTCTGTCTCAAAAAAAAAAAAAAGAATTGAAATACGCAACATGTCAACCTCATATAATTAATGCTGAATTTAAAAAGCCAAGCAGAAGAGCATATGCTGTATGATTCCACTTATATGTAATGTTAAAATATAAAAAAGTAAATTTTAGTATTAGAAATCTGATCAAGGCCAGGCACAGTGTCTCACACCTGTAATCCCAGCACTTTGGGAGGCTGAGGTGGGTGAATCACAAGGTCAGGAGTTCAAGACCAGCCTGGCTAACATGGTGAAACCCCTGAAAGTACAAAAAAAATTAGCCAAGCATGGTGGCACATGCCTGTAATCTCAGCTACTCGGGAGGCTGAGGCAGAAGAATTGCTTGAACCCAGGAGGTAGAGGATGCAGTGAGCCGAGATTGCACCATTGCACTCCAGCCTGGGCAACAGAGTGAGACTCCATCTCAAAAAAAAAAAAAGAAATCAGATCAAAAGTTGTTTCTGGTGGGAGGTTTGACTGGGAAGGGGGAATAGGGATCTTTCTGGGGACTGATGAAAATGTTTTGTATCTTGATAAGAATTTTTTTATATGGATTGAAGTGTTTACTTCAGACATAAGGATTTAACTATATGTAAATTATAAATTTTATACAGGTGACCATTCTGCTATGCTTTCGAAGTTCATGTTTCAACTTTTTATTATTTATCTGTTTTTGAGATGGAGTTTCACTTTTGTTGCCCACGCTGGAATGCAATGGCGTGATCTCCACTCACTGCAACCTCTGCCTCCTGAGTTCAAGCGATTCTCCTGCTTCAGCCTCCCAAGTTGCTAGGATTACAGGCATGTGCTACCACACCTGGCTCATTTTGTTTCTTTAGTAGAGATGGGGTTTCACCGTGCTGGTCAGGCTGATCTCAAACTCCCGACCTCGGATGATCCACCCACCTCAGCCTCCCAAAGTGCTGGGAATATAGGCGTGAGCCACCACGGCCAGCCTCAACTTTTTATTTTTTAATTATTATTATTATTTTTTTTAAAGGCTAGTCAAGTGATGCAGTGAAAGTGGAGAAGAAACAAATTTGTGATTAAGGTTTTCAGAATAAAAAGTTGAGGCCGGGAGCGGTGGCTCACGCCAGTAATCCTAACACTTTGGGGGCCAAGGTGGGAGGATCACTTAAATCCAGGAGTTTGAAACAGCCTGGGAGACATGGTGAAATCCTGTCTCTACAAAAGATACAAAAATTAGCCAGAGGTAGTGGTGTGCCCATGGTCCCAGCTACTTGGAAGGCTGAGGTAGGGAGATTGTTTGAGTTGGGAGGTGAAGGTTGCAGTGAGCTGTGATCATGCCACCGAACTCTACTAGCCTGGGCAACACAGTGAGACCCTGTCTCAAAAAAAAAGCAAGGAAAAAAAATTTAATTCATTGTTCAGTTTCCTTGATATTAGTTTGGTACAGTCTAAGACTAAGACAGTATTGGCAAAGTGTATAGGAGTTAGAAAATGTGATATAAATAGATATATGCTTAGCAAAAGAAGAAAAGTGGCTTGGAAAACATCTGGGAGGCCTGAGCACTGTTATAGGGAGAGAGGAAGTAATCAGTTGGAAGGAAAAGAAAGATATTAAAATCGGTAAAGTCTAATGGGTTCAGAGATAGGATGTGAAAGGATTAAGAAGACAGGTGCTTGGAACTAAACTCAATGTTACAAGGTTGGTCCAACCAGGTTGGAATACTCTTTGCTAAAATTACTAGGATATATCATATGGTTCTTAATTATGTTTCTTAATGAAGTGCTTTTTTTGGGGGGGGTATGTGTTTATCAGCTGTTTAGATTCAAAATCAGCTTAGTCAGCTGTTTAGATACAGAAAATTTACCATCTTTCACTTTATAAGTTTACAAAGTACACTCATATACCTGATCTATCAGATCAGGTATCTCGTCCTGAGATAGGTGTAGTCATTTTTCTTTTCCAGATGAGAAAAATTAAGTTGAGACTTGGCTAAAGTTACACAGCTAGTAAATGGAAAAGCTACTGCTGAGATTTTTGACTTCATATATTAAAATCTTACGACACTTTATGCCGGGCGCAGTAGCTCACGCCTGTAATCCCAGCACTTTGGGAGGCCAAGGCAGGTGGATCACGAGGTCAGGAGTTCAAGACTAGCCTGGCCAAGATGGTGAAACCCTATCTCTACTAAAAATTCAAAAATTAGCCAGGCATGGTGGTGTGCGCCTGTAATCCCAGTTACTTGGGAGGCTGAGACAGATAATTGCTTAAATTCGGGGGCAGAGGTTGCAGTGAGCCAAGATCATGCCACTGCACTCCAGACTGGGCAACAGAGCAAGACTCTGTCTCAAAAAACAAACAAAACAACTTAGGACACTTTAATCACAGTACTTATAATGAGTCTTCTAATTGGAGCCATTTTAAGGGGGTGGCCTAGCCAGGTAATTGCCTGGAAGTTCAGTCCATAAAGAGCACTATAACATTTTTCATTGGGAATGTAACAAAGAAAAAGGATATATTTAATACAATTCCTCTGGTAGAAGAGTTCAGCATGTGGCTGGAACTGGTACTTTGATATGTGGCCTTTTGTGAGTGATTACTATACCTCCCTCCTTCTCCACTCCCCTCTAAGGGTATACGACATTACCACATTATAAGGAAGTTGGATTCAAGTAAGTGCAGGGATTTCTTTTTAATGAGGATATATAAAGCTAGACAAGAGCAGAAATGATCACAACAGTGAAGAGAGACATGCCCTTTCTACCCTTTACTACTCAGCCGTTCCTTTGAACATATATTGAATGATTATTAGGGAGTATAGATTAGAAAAAATGCCAAATTAATCATCTGGTCTGGTAAGACAAAGTAGCACCCTATTTCAGAATTCTTTCCATTGCAACTAATAGAAATCTCAAGTCAAACAACCTAAAACCTTACAAGAAAGGCATTGGCTCAAGAAAACTGGCCAGTACAGGGGAAGGGTAAGTATCAAAGTCAATGCTGAGATTTTGTGTGTGTGATCTTTCTGCTCACGAGAAGGGTTGGTTCTCAGGTTGGCTCTTCACTGTAGCAAAACGGCGAGTGTTCCACATGCCAGAAAGTCTTATCTCTAATCAGTGAATAAATGTCCTAGGCTTCCCTCTGATTGGCCTACCTTAGGGCATGGGTCCACACTTGATCTACTTGGCAAAGCCTATAAATGCTCAGTACTAATTAGATTTATATGCCCAGGTGTGATCTAATACTGTGGCCAGAATGACTTTAACAGTCCTTAATGGTTCAGGCCAGTCTAGGGCAGCACCTAGAACTCTTTGCAGTCAAACCTACCCAACCCACCCAGGAGCTGCTACACACTGAGGAAGGGGCAGAATGAATGCTGAGAAGCAACTGCAACGAACACTGCAGGTAAGTTTCAGTGGGGCTTTGCTTTGCTCCTCTTACTGTTTTGTGTTTATGTTGGTCCCCTTTACGAGTGTAAGCTCCTCCGTGGCAGGGCTATATTGTACTCTATTCATCTATTCCCTGAAAACTCCTCGCACAGTGACATTCACTTAATGTCTACTAAACAATGTTAAATTCTACTGAGGTGTAAATCAAGGTCTACGACGAATAAATCAAGAGTAAGAATAAGCCAAGCTAAGCTCACAAAGTTAATGGTGGACAGATTTAGAACCTGGACATCGTTCATTCCTTCCTTTATTCATTAAACAAATACAAGGCCAACTATTTGTCAGGCATTTATCAGCCATTATAGTCTAGTGGGTTTACAATTTTTTAATAAAAGAATTTAAAACAATTATTTATCTCTATTTTTTGAGACAAAGTTCCACTCTTGTTGCCCAAGCTGGAGAGCAATGGCGCCATCTCAGCTCACTGCAACCTCCGCCTCCTGGGTTCAAGCAGTTCTCCTTATCTCAGCCTCCCGAGTAGCTGGGATTATAGGCATGTGCCACCACACCCGGCTAATTTTTTTTTTTTGAGATGGAGTTTGGCTCTTGTTGCCCAGACTGGAGTGCAATGGCACTATCTCCGCTCCCTGCAACCTCTGCCGCCCGGGTTGAAGCAGTTCTCCTGCCTTAGCCTCCCGAGTAGCTGGATCACAGGCAAGCACCACTAGGCCTGGCTAATTTTGTATTTTTAGTGGAGACCGGTTTTCTCCATGTTGGTCAGGTTGGTCTCCAACTCCTGACCTCAGATGATCCGCCTGCCTCGGCCTCCCAAAGTGCTGGAATTTCGGGCATTAGCCACCGCTCCTGGCCTAATTTTTGCATTTTTAGTAGAGATGGGGGTTTCACCATATTGGCCAGGCTGGTCTCCAACTCCCGACCTCAAGTGATCCGCCTGCCTCGGCTTCCTAAAGTGCTGGGATTACAGGCATGAGCCACTGCACCCGGCCAAAACAATATATGTGTATGTGTGTATATATATACACATATATATATCAAATAAACAATCACACAAATATCTACATAATTACCATGGAGACATCTCAGGAAGAAAAAGTTCAGGTTCCTAGGAGAGCTCATAACAGGGGAATCTGAATTAAAATGTGGGATGTGAGTGAGGATGGTCTTCCTGAGGAAGTGACACTTAAAGTGAAACCTGAAGGATGAATAGGAGTTAGGAACAGAGTGGGAAATTATTCTTGGTTCAAGGATCAACATTTAGAGGCCTTAAAACTTGACGGGAGGCCAGGTGCGGTGGCTCACTCCTGTAATTCGAGCACTTTGGGAAGCCAAGGCGGGTGGATCACCTGAGGTCGGGAGTTCGAGACCAGCCTGACCAACAAGGAGAAACCCCATTTCTACCAAAAGTACAATCCCAGCTACTCGGGAGGCTGAGGTAGGAGAATCGCTTGAATCCGGGAGGCAGACATTGCGCCGTGATCGTGCCATTGCACTCTAGCCTGGGCAACAAGAGAAAAATTCCGTCTCAACAAAACAAAACAAAACTTGTGGGGTGCGGGGGCAGGGCAGTGGAAGGAAGACCTGGAAGTGCAGTGCGGATGAAACGAGGGGTAGTGGGAAGAAGCAGTAGGTACGAAGCTGATTAAATAGGGCCTTAAAAGTTACATTGTTTTAAAGACCTTTCGTGGGTGGGTTCCATCCAATTCTTCAAGGAAATTGAACCCTGGACACCATCCAGCGATTTTTCTGACAGTCTTGAATCAGCATCTTCCCTCATCCTTTATCTGCACATTACGGGGGGGCCATCAAGCTTCTATCTACTTACTCTGCCTTGGTGTTTGACTCCTTCCTAGCTATCAGATTTCCCTGACTTTTTAGCATGGCCCTTCTGAGCGCTCTTATTTCATTTCTCCAACCCTAACTCTCCCAACTCTGCAGTCCGTGACCTTCAGGTGTCCTTGAAAGTCAGAAAAACTCGGCAAGGTTGGTACTTGGAGGACATTAGCAATTCAAAAAGGTGTCACACAACCTCACCATTAGATGGGAACAATAGCTTACCGATATTTAGATAATTCCGCCACAACTACTCTGGGGGATGGTTTTATTTGAGGCGGCTTTTCCGTCCACAGCCACCGCGAGAAGGGTAACGTAAGAATCTTCCTGAATGCTCCTGACACGCGTCCCGGCCGCCTCTTTTCCCCCCCGCCACTTCCCCAGTCCAGGCCCGCGGATAACGCCTCAGTTGCGACCCAGCTCTAGGCAGTCCGCAGGGTCCTCCGCCGGGGAGGGAAGGCAAGACGCGGGGCCAGGCCGCTGGGCAGCACGCCGGGGTAGCCGCGGGCGGGAGCCGTCGCCTGGCGGACGGAAGGCGCGGGCGGAAGGCGGTAGCGCGGGTGGGCAGGGGCCGCTGTGCGGGCTCGCGCGTCGGGGGCGGGGCTCCCGCGCCGTTCACGTGACTGGCCGGCGGGTAGCGGCGGCGGCGCGGCGTCCTTGAAGGCGGCGCGCCCAGTGCAGGCCATGGTCGGCTGTGGAGGTGCGGCCGGGCCCGTCTGGTGGCTGGCGGCGTCGTTGGCGCCGAGCGGAGTGGTCGCGGCAGCGGCGGCGGCGCCCCGCGCGGTGGGTAATAAAATGGGCGGATTTCGAAGAGTTGAGGGTAAGCGGGGCGCGGGAGTGGAGAGCGGGAGGCGCGGGGATGGTGATGGGAAGAGGAGGTGGGGAACCGAACGTCGGCCGGCGCAGCCTGCTGCCTCCGGGGGCCGGTGGCGGAGCCCTGACCCGGCCCGCGGCACGAACGGGCCGCGGCCCGGCGCGCCGCGCGCCCGACCCGAGCGCGGCGGCGGGCAGGGGATGCGGGTCCGGCCGGAGGGCGCGCGCGGCGATGCGGGGCGGCGGGCCTGGCCCGCGGCGAGCCGGCCCCTGAGTGCTGCCCGTGGTCCGCACACCTGGCGCGGGGGACTGGGGAGCCCTCCGGGAGGGTCACATGGGGACCCGACATCCCGGTTCGCAGTGAGGGCCGAGGTGGGAAGCAACGTTTGATCTCCCACCTTCACCGGGGTGTACGTGTCTGTGGCGATTCGCAAGTCTGCATGCTACTCACTTGGTGGAGGACTGTTTTCTGAAAGGTAAAGTTGCGTTTAGGAATCTCTCTTCTTATGGCTGATGCTACTGTTTAGTCAGGTCTGTCACGAGAAAAAGGCCCCTTCTCCCACCCATGCCTCCTAACATCTTCGAGAGGAGCCTGGTGTTTGGGGAATCCTGCCTTCAATAATCGGCCTTAAACCTCGATGTTTTCTTAGTGCTGTAGTAAGAAATCTGTAAAGTCTATGTTGTGAGGTTTGTGCACCCCTTTTACTCCTGAGGAAAACTGTTTTTTTCTTCTTAGCCTTAAAACAAGATAACTTTATTGTTGATAACCTTTGTATAGCAGAGGTTTGGAATAGGGCTGTGACGGGGGTAGAAGAGAAAAGACTTCCCCCCCAGACTGATAACCTTCAAAGTCCTTAACTAAAACAAAACTAAGTGTGACGAATGAGATGGATTTATTTTGTGTGTATCGCTGAATTACTGGCGACATTAAATGAGACGTTTACAGACGGAAACCCTGATTTTTTTAAAAAAATGTATTTTACAGTAGAGGTGAGTGTAAACTTGAAATTAAATTTACTACAACTCGTTTGTGTAACACTTATGATGTTACGATTTCTTTTTCAAATAAGGAAGAGGAATCCGGTAAAAGGTTCAGTTTTGTGTATTTATTGTTTTCCGCAAAGGGATGGGATGGGGGAAGGATGTTGGCTGGTTACCTGCTTAGTGGACATGAGCAAAAGAATGTATGTTATGCTCTAAACGGAGATTGTTGGAGTTTGCACAGTGCCTGCCATATTCCCTTCTATTTCAAAAATAATTATTAAGTTCCCAGTAAACACATATTAATACATGTTATGCCCCGTAGTAGTTTATGCAGAGAACCATGATTAGGTAAAGGGTGTTCATATTTGATAAGTGTAAGGGTTTTAGTGGCTCAGAAACCCAGCTGTAGAGCTTTTAACACCTGTGGAGCTTTTGAAACAAGGAACCCTGAGCCTCACCTCTGTAAATTCATGCGTTAGATTTAGGATGGGTTGAGAAGACTGAACTCTGAAGTTATATTCATTTTTACCTGCCATCTAGTTTTAATTTTTGTGTAGTAACAGATGTGTACAAGTTTTCTAAGTTTTTTGTTGTTGTTGTTAATGAAAACTTTCCAGGATTTTTATTAGACTTTTGTGAATGTTATTGGCCAAAGCTTAATGTAAAGCGGAGAATTTACTCGCTCTTTATAGAGCAGAGTAAAAGCAGTCAGTGCTCAGATTGGAGTGCAACTAGCAACTGGAAAGTGGTAGAAACCAAAGAAGCTTTTTTTCTCTTCCTTTGTCTTCCTCTCTCTTGTTTTGTGGATCAGCTTCATCCTCTCTTCCTGTAAATCAGCTGTCTTTACTTCTTGCATTTGTTAGAAGATGGCCCCTCTCCCACAATTCCTATGAAGTGCCCAACAGAGACTAACTGGGGAGAATTTTCAGAGGAGGGAGGGGTACAGGTTGGGCACATGCAGTAAGCATCATCTGCTTTTCTTTGCCTTAACTGCTGTGTGCAGACCCATGTTACCCTACACTTGAATATGAACTGTATCCCGCCCCTACATCCCATTACAGACCATAATGATGATGATGGTGTATACCCATTTTAATATAGTGGTTATTCCATGCCTGGTTTTGGTCTAAGCATTTTTTCTATACTTAATTCTCACAATTTTTTGAAGAAAACAAATCACAGAGAAGTTAACCTGACTTAAATCACACAGCTTGAGACTTGAAAAGCTGAGATTTTTAATCTTAGACATGTAGCTTTAGAGTCTGGGCTTTTCAGAGCCCGAGCTACATTGCTTTGTTCTGGTACCTTGGGCTGTAGGTGGAGCTTCTAGCCATCATCCTGTGATTGATCCTAAATTAAATGATTGGTAACATCCTTCTTGTGTGACATAATAAAGGAAGAAAACAGACTGAAAACTGAATAGAAAGAAAAGGGGAAGAAAGAAATCTTGGATTCTCAGAATGATGGTCCTTGGTTCAAAATATATTTATTTGTGATGGTCAGAGTGATGGTCAAGTAAATTATAGGACCAGGAAAAATTATGGGCATTAGTTTGTTGGCTAACTTCTTGGCAGTAGAGAAATTGGTCAGCCGATCTGGATGCCACATATTTGGCTGCTGATATGCCACAGAGAAGATTTCCATTACCCTTCCAAAAACCACTCATTTTGGACAAGTATAATCAGAGCAGTTCACATCCTGGCTAGTGCTGCATCTATACTGGAGGCAGGGAATTTTGGGAAAGGTCATCCTCAGTGTGGTTTGGTGACCCTTGTGCCTTTGCTTTTTAAACTTGTATGTGTGTGTGTGTGGCGGGGATGGAGGTGGGTTGGTTAATAGATGAGGCAACTGTTAAGGGGTCAGTTTTGGAGACTGCTATGTGAGCTGGTACCAGAGATCTTGGCTGGTCATAGCAGAATATGGCAGCTCTATACCTTGTTGCCTTTCAGTCCAGGTGACCAGAATACCAGCCTACCTCTCTTCCAGTTCTTTTGGGAGAGAGAATCTGATTGGCTGAGTTTAGGTCAGGCTCTACTTCTGTTCTAATCATCTATAGCCAGGGACTTAGAGTCAAAGCACACAAACCTAATCAACAGATTATCCTGATGGATTGAAGGAAAGGAAGTGGGGAAGTTCTCTGAAAAGGGAAAATATGGCCTGTGTAGTCAAAGATGATTACAATAACGTGTTATATATTAGAAGCTTTCAAGGTACCAGAGAAGAAATTACTCAATTCGGCCGGGTGCAGTGGCTCTCGCCTGTAATCCCAGCACTTTTGGAGGCCGAGGCAGGCGGATCACAAGGTCAGGAGATCGAGACCATCCTGGCCAACATGGTGAAACCCCATCTCTACTAAAAATACAAAAAATTAGCCGGGTGGGGTGGCGGGTGCCTGTAGTCCCAGCTACTCGGGAGGCTGAGGCAGGAGAATGGCATGAACCCGGTAGGCAGAACTTGCAGTGAGCGGAGATTGCACCACTGCACTCCAGCCTGGCGACAGTGAGACTCCATCTCAAAAAAAAAAAGAAAAATTAGTTCGCCAGTTGCTTATTTATGGCGTCTATGTTGTTAGGAGTTGAAGGAGTGATTAGTTTGTGAATGAACAGATTTTGAATTAGTGAATGAACAGATTTTGGGTTAATGAGTTGTGAATTAATATGGGACAAGATGATAAGATTTGAGGCCTGAACTTCTGTCACTGCCGCCTTGCTTCCTCCTTCAAAAATGGTCTGGAGGGCAGGGTGTGGTAGCTCACACCTATAATTCCAGGGCTTTGGGAGGCAGGATGATGGCTTGAGGCCAGGAGTTCTGGGTTACAGCTAGCTCTGATCCTGCCTCTGCACTTCCAGCCTGAGCGACAGAGGGAGACCCTGTCTCAAACAAGTCTGTAGAAGAGCTAAGCGCAGGGATGGAGGAGAGCAGGAGTTGAGTTCCTGGAATCACTTACCTCTTCTTTAACCAGAGCAGCTTTTTCTTTACCCTTATAGTTCCCTTCCAGTTGCATATTTCCAATACTGTGATCTGCTGGTGGCAGTCATTCACAAAAAGGTCCCTGCTACACTTTAACCTGGTTAATCTACTTTCCCTACTTTTCATCACTCAGTGGGGAGGAGGGGGATCTGTTGTAGTGAATTTTCTTTTAAAGGATCTCCCTTCTGTATTCTTCATCCCCTTCTTTTCATGCATTGAGAATTTATTCTGTGTGTGTCTCAGAATGAGAGTGAATGTGCATGTGAGAATCTGGTTGTACATTTGGCCTGAGAGCCAGCGATAACTTTATCAATAGATACTGGGTAAACCAGAACATTTACCAAACTGGGTAAATTTTTTTGTGTCATAATTTGAAGATCAGATTTGGGTCTTTCATGCTAAGAAGCTTAAGTAATTCTGTAACAGAAGGTTTTCTGTCTGGAAGGCTTAAATGTTTGGTTTCCTTACACCTACCAGGAGTCACCATCCTGATAACTTCAAGTGCTGTTAGGATGCAGAGGGAGAATGGGAAGTTAATGGGGGATTTGAGGTTAGAGGTCCTCATCATGCTCCTCTCCCCATTTATTGGGCAGGGATATAAACTAGTAGATATGATAGATATAACAGAATCTTCCATATGATTCAAAGCTATTATGGGACGCAACAAAAATTTCCAAGGCTTCCCCTGAGATCATGTCTATGAAAGCACGTTCGAAACAAAATATATTTAATTTAAAGTGAAATAGGCTGGGCACAGTGGCTCAAGGCTGTAATCCCAGCGTTTTGGGAGGCTGAGGCGGGTGGATCACCTGATGTCACATTTTTTATTCTCTCATTTCCATTTCTCATGTTTTTTAAATGAAAGCAATATTTGTGCAGACAGTACTGAAAAAATTCAAAATAGTGAAAATCTTCCCTTTTCCATTAAGTTCCACTCCCGTTATGCTTTTAACCATTTTTTGTTTTGTTTTAGTATTTCATTGTTGTTCCAAAAGTCTAAAATATTATACCATGCCTTTCTCTCTCTATTTTTTTCAACTCAAAAAAAAATGTTTCTTAACTCTTTGGTAGATAAGAAATTTAGGTCATTTTTCCACCTGTCCTAGACCTTGATTTCTACCAGTTACATTTTTGTTCCTAATTTTGCTGTTATTTTAACTTTTTATTATAAATTTCTGTTTATTGACCTATCGCTTTTAGACAGTACATTTGGCCCTTCATGTCTGTGGATGACTTATCTTTGGTTTCAACCAACCTTGGATCAAAAATATTCAGGAAAAAAGGATGGTTACATCTGTACTGAACATGTACAGACTTTTTTCCTTGTCAGTATTTCCCTAACATTATAATATAACAGCTATTTCATAGCATTTGCAGTATATTAGGTATTGTAAGTAATCTAGAAATGATTTAAAGTACATAGGAATATGTGTATAGGTTATATGCAAATACTATGCTGTTTTATATAAGAGACTTAAGCATTCTTGGTTTTTGGTATCTGCGGGGAACCCTGGTACCAACCCCCTACAGATACTGAGAGACAACTATATTTCCTCACTTCCTGGTCTTTCAGAAAAGGATATAACACCCATCCTTTTCCTTTTGGGATTTAAAAGCCAAACCTTGCCTTTGTTTTTCCCTCCTCCCCTCCTAGCCTTTGTTTTCTTTTTTCCTTTTTTCTTGAGACGGGATTTTGCTTTTCTTGCCCAGGCTGGAGTGCAGTGGCGCCATCTTGACTCATTGCAGCCTCCGCCTCCTGGGTTCAAGCGGTTCTCCTGCCTCAGCCTCGTGATTAGCTGGGATTACAGGCACCTGCAACCATGCCTGGCTAATTTTTGTATTTTTAATAGAGACAGGGTTTCACCATGTTGGTCAGGCTGGTCTCAAACTCCTGACCTCAGGTGATCCACCCCCCCTTGGCTTCCCAAAGTGATGGGATTACAGGCATCAGCCACTGCACCTGGCCCCAGACTTTGTTTTTTGTTAGTACTATTACATTGTCAAGATTTACAGCGTTTATATAATGTTTTGTAACTCTTCTAAAGTTTTGTGTGCCTCTACAGGAAAATTCTAGAAATTAAGTACTAATGGCCACTCTTGTCATGTCAACATATG
This sequence comes from Rhinopithecus bieti, assembly GCF_001698545.2. Classification (NCBI taxonomy): domain Eukaryota; kingdom Metazoa; phylum Chordata; class Mammalia; order Primates; family Cercopithecidae; genus Rhinopithecus; species Rhinopithecus bieti. The sequence continues at coordinate 3,365,056 of NW_016818934.1, read as the reverse complement.
TATGTTGACATGAGTATTGGTTACTGTAGAACCAAGTACTGTGGAGCCATAGAGGAACTTTACTTCTGTTAAACCTGTGATCCTTAAAAAATAAATATAACAAAATCAGCTAGGCACAGTGGCTCATGTCTGTAATCCCAACGCTTTGAGAGGCCGAGGTGGGCGGATCACCTGAGGTCAGGAGTTTGAGACCAGCCTGGCCAACGTGGTGAAACCCTGTCTCTACTAAAAATGCAAAAATCAGCCAGACGTGATGGTGGGCACCTGCAATCCCAGCTACTCAGGAGGCTGAGGCAGGAGAATTGCTTGAACCTGGGAGACGGAGGTTGCAGTGAGCCAAGATCATGCCACTGCACTCCAGCCTGGGCGACAGAGCGAGGCTTCGTCTCAAAAAAAGAAAAAGAAATATAACAAAGTCCTGCTTGAATGAGGAAGGCTCACTGAAGTTATTTTTAAAATTTAGTATTATAATGGATTCTCATCTTGTAACCATTTTCAGCTTTTCTTGGTAGACTTTTTGGAGTCTTGGCTTGCCTGTTCTAATTTTGGAAGCTTTGTAGACCTGTTACCCAGCTGTCATCCAGGGATTACTTCACATTGTTCTCCTGGGTTAGATCTGTTGTTATTTGGATCCCATGTTTTTCTCTTTTAGATACCTTTTTTATTTTACAGGAATGCAGTCTTCAATAGTTGTTTCTGGAAGGATATGCTGGTGATAAACTTTCTAAGTTCTTGAATGTTGAAAATGGCTTGTCTTTGTTCCTCATTGAAAGTTTACATGTGTAATTATAAATTCCTCAGAGCTTTGAAAGCTTTGCTGTGGAAATTTAAAATACTTGGTGTGCTAATGAGAGGTCCATTGCAGATCCAATGGTTATTCCCTTGTAGAAGATTGTAATCTACAATTGTAGTCAACAATCTATGGCATTTGTTTACATTCTGGAAGGTTTCTTTGATTTTGTCTTTGAACTTTTCTGTACAATTTATTTCAGTAGTTATCTTTAATTTATAAGAGCTCTTCTGTCATCTTTTTCATTTGTCTTTTTAAATAGCAACCTGTCCTTGATTTATGGGAAAATACCTTGAGTTTCTCTGATGCTAATTTTTCTAGAGTTCTTGAGACACTTCTCTGAATTGGTGACTCTAATAGTGGGTTTGTATTTAGGTATACTATACTAATTTTTGTCTTTTAAATATTTAAGTTATTTGATAAGTACAAAAGTTTGTAACAGGTAAGGTGTCTGTAAACAAACATACATGTAATTACTAGCCAGTTTACTAGTTCATTAGTGTAACTTTAGCAGAGTGCCCTTTCTTGATCATATCCGCTGCAGCCATGCCCGCCTTCACCAGTGAGAGTAGCTACTGTGCTGAGTTTTGTATTCGTCTTTCCTTGTCTGTCTTTATACTTTCAATATATATATGCATATGTAAAATTTATTTATGTTTTATTTTTTTTTTTGAGATGGAGTTTCGCTCTTCTTACCCAGGCTGGAGTGCAATGGCGTAATCTTGACTCACCGCAGCCTCCTTCTCCCAGGTTCAAGCAATTTTACTGGCTCAGCCTCCCGAGTAGCTGGGATTACAGGCATGCACCACTATGCCCGGCTAATTTTTTTGTATTATTAGTAGAGATGGGTTTTCACCGTGTTGGCCAGGCTGGTCTTGAACTCCTGACTTCAGGTGATCCATCCGCCTCGGCCTCCCAAAGTGCTGGGATTACACATGTGAGCCACCATGCCCGGCCATCCATATTTCTTAAATCCAAATGTTTGAAAATGAAGAAAAAAAAATTGTAAATTTTCGCCAAACTTATCTTGCGGAAAAACCTTGACCTGCACTGATATTGTAATCTTTGTTGATCTCACTTAATGTGAATATTTCTATGTTTCACTGTAGAGATTCTAGGAATAGAATTGCTGGTATTTAATAAGAATATGTGCACATTCACCAGTATTGGATCATGTCAGATTATCTTCCAAAGAAGGTGGTGTCAGTGTTTGTTCTCTCCAGCAATGCAGGAGGTTTCATTACTCAGCTTTCTTGCTAACATCTACTTTTGTCACACTTCAAAAGGTTTTATTGGCTGGGCATGGTAGCTTACGCCTGTAATCCTAGCACTTTGGGAGGCCACGGTGGGTGGATGGCTTGAGACCAGGAGTTTGAGACCAGCCTGGGTAAAATGTTGAAACACCATTTCTAACAAAACAAAACAAAATTAGCTGGGCATAGTGGCCCACACCTGTAGTCCCAGCTACTTGGCAGGCTGAGGTGGGAAGGATCACCTGAAGCTGGGAAGTCAAGGCTTCAGTGAGCTGTGATCATGCCATTGCACACCAGCTTGGGCAACAGAGTGAGACCCTGTCTCAAAAAAAAATGTTTTTACCCATAAGTATAAAATACCACCTTTTAGTTTTCATTTTCTTTTGCTAATGAGTTTGAGCATCTTTTACTATACTGATTAGCCATTCTTCCCTTTTCTCAGATTCATATTCATGTCTTTTGCCCATGTTTGTACTAGATTTTTTTAAAAAATTATCTTACTGATTTTAATAGTTTTATTAAACTATTTTAATAGTTTTATTTTTAATTAGTATATTTATTTATATTTAATTATTTTTAATAGTTTTATTGAAACTATTTATTAATAGTTTTATTAATAGTTGGATGTATGTGGTGCAAATTTCTCCTTTCAATTGGGCTCACTTTTAAATCATTTTTATTTTTATTTTTTGAGATGGACTCTCACTGTT
>NW_016818934.1:3337790-3362161 GCF_001698545.2 Rhinopithecus bieti | reverse complement strand
AATTATTTTTAATAGTTTATTGAAACTATTTATTAATAGTTTTATTAATAGTTGGATGTATGTGGTGCAAATTTCTCCTTTCAATTGGGCTCACTTTTAAATCATTTTTATTTTTATTTTTTGAGATGGACTCTCACTGTTTCCCTGGCTGGAGAGGAGCGGTATGATCTCAGCTTACTGCACCTTCCGCCCCCAAGGTTCAAGAGAGTCTCCTGTCTCAGACTCCTGAGTAGCTGGGATTACAGGTACCTGCCACCACGTCTGGCTAATTTTTGTATTTTTAGTGGAGACGGTGTTTCACCATGTTGGTCAGGCTGGTCTCGAACTCCTGACCTTAGGTGATCTACCTGCCTCGGCCTCCCAAAGTGCTGGGATTACAGACATGAGCCACTGCACCCAGCTTTATGCATTTTTTGATGAGTAGAAGTTCTTAATTTTTATGTGATTGCATTTATCAGGCTTTTCTTTATGGATAATGCTTTTGAACCTTGTTGAAGAAATTTTTCAACAGAGTTCTTGAAGATATTTTCTGTTATTGTAAAAGTGTAAGGCATAGTTTTTTTGTTTTTTTGTTTTTTTAACTTTTCTCATTTAAGGTTTTAATACGCCTGGAGTTGATTTTGTATACAGTGTGAAGTGGTGACCAAGATGCATGGTTTTTCTTCAAAGAATGATAAATTGTTCCATCACCTTTCGTGCAAATTTTTTTCTTCACTGGTTTGGATGCCATCATTCATCTGTGCTTGGGTTCTGGACTCCGGGCCGTTAGAGTCTGTTTTTATAGAAATTGTTAAAAAGTTACAGTGACTAAAACAAGATGATTATGCTGCTAGCACAAACAAACTTCTTGCCTGGTGAGGTGGCTCAAGGCTGTAATCCCAGCACTTTGGGAGGCCATGGTGGGAGCATCACTTGTGCCAGGAGTTCAAGACCAGCCTGGGCAACATGGTGAGACCCCATCTCTGTGTAAGATAATATTTTTTATAATAAAAAACCAAACTTCTTTTGATATATAGCATACACATAGAAAGTATACAGATCATGAAATTATAACTGGATGAAATTTCTCAAAATAATCATCAGGCAGGTCAAGAAAGAGAACATTACCAGCACTCTAAATATTCCCCTCCCCAGTAGCTAACCTCATTCTTCCAGAAACGACCTACTACCCTAACTTTAACAGATTAGGATTGCCTGTTTTTGAACTTTATATAAATGGAACCTGTACAGTATATATACAGTCGCCCCTTGGTATACCTGGGGGCTTGGTTCTAGGACCCACCCTCCCAATACTAAAATCATGTGTAGTCAAGTCCTGAAGTTGGCCCTGCAGAACCCATGTATAGGAAAAGTGGGCCCTCTGTATATGTTGGTTTCACATCCTGCAAATACTGTATTTTTTATCTGCATTTGGTTGAAAAAAAATGTGTATAGGTGGACCTACGCAGTTCAAACCAGTTGACAGGATACAGTTGACCCTTGAATAACACAGGTTATTGTTATTGGATAATGGTCAAAGGTCAACTGTATTCTGTTTCTGTATATGTGTTCTGTTGTTTCTGCCTTTCTTTCGTGTTTCATTTGCAAGATTCATCCCTAGTGGTGTCTGTAGTTGTAGTTGGTTCATTCCTTTTTGCTAGTGATATAGTAGAGTTCCAGTTGCTCCATATCCTTGTCCACCCTTTTGATTTTAGACAGTGTGGTGAATGTGTAGTGGTTTTAATTTGCATCTCCCTAATAAGTAATAATGTCAAGCTCCTTTGAATGTGCTCATTGGCCATTTGGATTTCTTTTGTATAGTGGCTTGCCAAGTCTTTTACTCATTTTTATATTGGGACATCTGTCTTTTCCATACTGATTCATAGGAGTTCATTATACATCTTGGAAAAACCATCTCTTGCTGGTTATGTTTTGTAAATACCTTCTCTTTTTTCCCCTGCCTTTTGAGTCTTTTCAGAGTTCTGCTGGACTTTTAACCTCTCCATTGTCCTTTCCCATTGGCAAATATCTCCAGGGAAGGCATCAGGAAACTCAGCTTTGCAAGCTCTCCTTCTTTTCAGAGTCTTGATGTCTCAGGTCCTTACTGCCTTTGTAGTGCTTCCTGCATTCAAACAGATTTTTGTTTTTTAATATTATATTCGGTTGTTAAGCTCTCACAGGAAGAGTTGGTCTGAAACAGTCTAGTCAGTCATTGAGGGACACAGAAGTAGCATAAGTCCTCCTGGCTTGTGGTTGTTCAAGGAACTTCTTGATTGTTTGCTTCTCCACATAATTTTAGAATCATATTTTCATGTTATATACCTCCCTCCCATACACATACGTCTTGTTGGTATTTTGATGGGAAATGCATTGAATCTGTACATTAGTTTGGAGAGAATTACATTTTGCTGCTAAGTTTTCTTAACCAGGATCATTGTAATCTCCATTTCTTTAAGGTTTTTTACAACGTCTTTCAGTAAAATTTTGTTAGTTTCAGTTAAAGTACTGCAAATATTTTGTTAGATTTATTTCTGACAACTATTTTTATAGCAAATCATAAATATTAACTTTTTATAATGATACTTTGCTGTGTATAGAAGTACAGTTTGGCTTTGCGTAACAACCTTGCTATACTCCTAATTGTGATAAAGTATCTTTAGATTTCTTTTGGATTTTTCTATGCAGACAGTCCTATCTGTGAATAATGACCTCTTTGTTTCCTCCTTTCCAATTCTTATGCCTTTTTTTTTCTTTCTTTTTCTTGTCTTAATGTGCTGGCTAGGATCTCCAGTACAATGTTGAATAGAAGCTGTGATGGGGGCATCCTGATCTTGTTCCTGATTTTAAAGGGAATGCTTTCAAAGTTTCACAGTTAAGTATAATGCTTGCTGTAGGTTTATTATAGATAATCTTTTCAGGTTAAGGATGTTCCCTTTTTTAGTTTGCTAATTTAAAAAAATCATGAATTTTATCAGAAGCTTTTTCTGCATCTTTTGAGAAAATTATGTATTTCTCTTTTGTAATCTGTTAACATGCTGAGTTATATTAATTTTTTCCCAATATTTAAACAAACTTTGTGTTGCAGATATAAATTCAACCCTGATCTATCTGTTCCTTTTTTTCATTGGACTCAGTTTGGAGATATTTAATTTAGGATTTTTGTCTCTCATAATGAGTACAACTAGCCTATAATTAAAAAATATACCTTTCCTCTTCTGGAAGAGTTTATGTAACATTAGAAAGATCTGTTTCTTAAATATTTAGTAGAACTTGCTCATAAAATTATTACTATTGTTTTCTTTGAGGAATGCTTCAATTGCTTTGGTTGTAGGACTGTTCATATTTTCAAGTTTCAAACCTGTTTTAGTAGTTCATACTTTTATAGCAAGTTCATTTCGTCCACATTCTTGAATTTGTAGCATTTAGATGTTAATCTCCTATTTTCAGGTACTTGTAGTTAATATCCCCTTGTCTTTTTTTCAAATGCCTTCTTTTCTTCTTGATAATTTTTGGCCAAAATTTTGCCAGTTTTAAAGATTTTCAGAGAATCAAGTTTTTGATATTGTTTATGCTCTTTAGTGTATCCTTCCCCTGTTTCATTAATTTTTGCTCTTCTTTTCTTTTCTTGTATTTCCTTTGGAGTTCTGTTCTTTTATTCTAATTTCTTAAGTTGGATGCCTGTCATTAATTTTCAGCATTTTAACCTAGATGTTTAAGATCATAAAATGTCTGTGTATTGCCTCCTTGTTATATGTTTTGGTGTGTAATATTTCCGTTATTTTACTTGTGTTTTCTGTTTTCCACTGTGAATTCTTTAACTTATGAGCTATTTAAAAATTTAATTTCCAAACATATGAGAGTTCCTGTAGTTGATTTGGCTATTGATTTGTAATTGCATTTTGGTTAGGCAGCATGTTTGTGTGTGATGCCAGTTGGTGTGTATAATGCCAATTCTTTGAAATATGTTTAGACTATTAAAAATGTGATCCATTTGAATAATTTTTATTTGTACATGAAGAGAATATTGCCTGGTTTTTGGTACAGTTTTATATATGTCCAGTATGTAGGCTTGTTAATTATGTTGTTCAAATCTCTTATCTTTATTTTTTATTAAGAGCAGAGTTAATTTTTTACTAGAATTTTGTTTTATTTTTCATTTTTCTTTGTAGTTCTATTGATTTTAAACCGTATTTTAACATTATTACTAGCACATGAAAGAACCATAATCCTGTAATCTTAGCACCTTGGGAGGTTGAGGTGGACCACGAGCATCACTTGAGTCCGACAGTTTGAGACCAGCCTGGGTACCATAGTGAGACCCCCATCTCTTTTTTTTTTTTTTGAGACGGATGGAGTCTTGCTCTGTCACCCAGGCTGGAGTGCAGTGGTGCAACCTCGACTCACGGCAACCTCCGCCTGCCGGGTTCAAGCGATTCTCCTGTCTCAGCCTCCTGAGTAGCTGGGACTACAGGTGCCCGCCACCATGCCCGGCTAATTTTTGTATTTTTAGTATAGATGGGGTTTCATCATGTTGGCCAGGCTGGTCTTGAACTCCTGATCTCAGGTGATCTGCCCACCTTGGCCTCCCTAAGTGTTGGGATTACAGGCGTGAGCCACTGCGTCTGGCCTTCTAGATTATTTTGTTTTGTCAGTTTTGCCTAATTTAAAAAATTTTGCCTCACCCTTACATTTTGTGTCCTTTTATTTCAGTTTTATCTCTTTCGAATATAATGCCATTGAATTTTAAGAAAATTAAAATCTAGTCTGATAGTCTTACTCCTTATAGTTTTAAATTAAACTTTTAATTAAGATGATTGTCAGTTCACTTGCATTTCTAGGAAATAATACAGAGACATTCCGTGTACTCTTTCTCTAGTTTTTGTCAGAGTTAACTTCTTAAAGACCTTAGTACAGTATCACAACCAGGATATTGACATTAACACAATCAAGATATAGACCATTTTATCACCACAAGGATCCCTCCCTCCAAAGTATTGTCATTTTATAGTCACACTTGTTCCTGTCTCATCCAGTTCCCTCACTCTCTGGCGCTCACTCATCTTTTTCATTTCTATGATTTTTATCTTTTCAAAATATTACATAAATAGAATCACACAGTATGTAACCTTTTGGGTCTGGCTTTTTCATTCAGCATAGTTCTGGAAGTTAATCCAAGTTGTTGTGTATAAACAGCTCATCCCTTTTTGTTGCTGAATAGCTTTCCACGATATGATTTCACTATAGTTTGTTTAACCATTCACCTGTTGAGGGACATCTAGGTTGTTTACAGTTTTTTGATAATTACGAATAAAAGTGCTATAAAGATTTGTGCATAGGTTTTTTTGGTAAACTTATGCACACATCTTTCTCGGAGATAAATGCCCAGGAGTGCAGTTGCTGGGTTGTGTGGTCATTGTATGTATAGTTTTTAAAGAACTTGCTAAATTGTTTTCCAGAGTGGCTGTACCATTTTACATCCCTACCAGCAATGTATGGAGTGATCCAGTTTCTCTGCATCCTCGCCAGCATTTGGTGTTATCAGTGTTTTTCATTTTAGCCATTCTGGTAGGTATCTAGTGATATCTCAGTGAGGTTTTTATTTGCATTTCCCCAATGGCTAATGATGCTAAACATATTTTTGTGTGCTTATTTGCCATCTGTAATATCCCCATCCATGACATGTCTCTTTGTGTCTTTTGTCCTTTTCTAATTGAATTCTTTTCTTTTCCTGTTGCGTTTTGAGAGTTCTAAGTATATCCTGGATAGTAGTCCTTTGTCAGATACGTGTTTGCAAATGTTAATATTTTCTTTGCATCTGTTGATTGTCTTTTTATACTTTTAAAGGAGTCTTTTCAGTAACACAAGTTTTAGTTTGCGTGAAGTGTGGTGTGTCATACTTCCTTTTATGGATCTTGCTTTTAGTTTCAAATCTAAGAACTCTGCCTAGTCTTAGATCCTGAAGATTTTCCTGCTTATTAAAAAAAAGTTTTGTGGTTTTATTTTTACATTAGACTCTGTGATCCATTTGGAGTTACTTTTGTATAAGGTATGAGACTTAAGTGGAAGTTCATTTTTCTGTCTATGGGTGTCCAGTTGATCCAGCACCATATATTGAAAGACTGTCTTTCTTCCACTGAGTTAATTTTACACCTTTATCAACAATTATTTGGATATATATGTGTATGTCTATTTCTAGGTTCTGTATTCTGTTCGCTTCATCTGTGTGTCTACCTGCCCACTAATAACCACGCAGTCTGTCAATCCTAGCTAAGTTGTAACATGGAATAGATTGATTCATCTCCCTCTGTCCTTTTTAAAAATTGTTTTGCCTCTTCTATTAATATTTCTTTTGCCTTTTCATACACATTTTAGAATAAGCTCATCTGTATCTACAAAAATCTTGCTGGAATTTGGATACTAATTATATTAAACCTATATATCGGTTTGGGGAAAGTTGACGTCTTTACTGTGTTGAGTTTTCCAGTCTGTGAAGAATTTATTTATTTAGATTTTCTTTTCTCCTCTTTTTTTTTGTTTTGAGACAGAGTTTCGCTTTTGTTGCCCAAGCTGGAGTGCAATGGCACGATCTCGGCTCACTGCACCCTCTGCCTCCCAGGTTCAAGCGATTCTCCTACCTCAGCCTCCCAAGTAGCTGGGATTACAGGCATGTGTCACCAGGGATTACAGGCATGTGTCACCATGCACGGCTAATTTTTTTTGTATCTTTAGTAGAGACGGGGTTTCTCCATGTTGGTCAGACTGGTCTGGAACTCCTGGCTTCAGTGATCCGCCCACCTCAGCCTCCCAAAGTGCTGGTGGGATTACAGGCGTGAGCCATTGTGCCCAGCTTTTAGATTTTCTTAGATTTTTTTTATTCAGTGTTTTGTAGTTTTCAGCATATAAGTCTTGTACATGTTTGTTACGTTTTTACATATGTATTTTAATTTTCTTTGGAGTGTTATAAATGGTGATGTTTTTGACTTGTTTTCACATGTTGATTTTAGTGTATAAAATGGGATTGGTTTTGTGTGTTGATTTTATATCCTGGGACCTTGCTGAACTCACAAGTTCTAGGAGTTGTTTTGTAAATTTGTTGAGATTTTCTATGTAAACAATCATTCTATCTACAAATATAGTTTTATTTTTTTCTTTCAACTCTTATTCCTTTTATTTCCATTTCTTATTCTGCTAACTAGAACTTTTAGTACTATGTTGAATGAGTGGTGATAGTAGGCATCTTTGCCTCAGTTCCAATTATTAGAGGGAAAGCAGTCTTTCACCCCTGAGTATAATATTGGCTTAATTTTTTTTTTGGTAGACCTGTTTATCAAATTGAGGAAGCTCTCCTCTGTTCTTATTTTTGTGGGTTTTTAAATCATGAACAGGTGTTGAATTTGTGAAATGCTTTTTTCACATTGATTGATTTGATAATATGATTTGTTTTTTTGTAACTGTTAATATGATGTATTCTATAGATCTCAAAACAAATAGATAAGACAGTGAAAATGCTGAGCAGCAGTGGCATATAATGAACCAGCCTTGCATACTGGAATAAACTCCACTTGGTCATGGTGCATAATGACCATGGTATTTAATTCTTTTTATATGTTGCTGAATTTTATTGGCTCATATTTTCTTAAGGATTTTAACGTCTATATTCATGATGAATATTGGTTTGTAGTTTAATTTTTTTTTTTTTTTTTTTTAGAAAGTTTTCCTCTTTTGCCCAGGCTAGAGCGTGATGGCATGATCTTGGCTCACCACAACCTCCGCCTCCCAGGTTCAAGCGATTCTCCTGCCTCAGCCTCCCAAGTAGCTGGGAGTACAGGCATGTGCCATGGCTAATTTTGTATTTTTCTTAGGGATGGGGTTCTCCTTGTTGGTCAGGTTGACCTCGAACTCCTGGCCACAGGTGATCCGCCCACCTCAGCCTCCCAAAGTGCTGGGATTACAGGCATGAGCCACTGCACCCAGCCTGTAGTTTAATTTTTTGTGTTGTCTTTGTTTTGGTATCATGGTAATATTAGTTTCATAAAATGAATTTGGGAATGTTCTCTCATATTCTGTTTTCTGGAAGAAATTATATTGAATTGTTGTTAGTTCTTCTTTATTATTTTTTTTTTCTATTATTTGAGACAGAGTTTTGTTCTTATCACCCAGGCTGGAGTACAATGGTGCGACCTTGGCTCACCGCAGCCTCTGCCTCTAAGGTTCAAGCAGTTCTGCCTCAGCCTCCTGAGCAGCTGGGATTGCAGGTGCCTGCCACCAGGCCCAGCTAATTTTTGTATTTTTAGTAGAGATGGAGTTTCACCATCTTGGCCAGGCTGGTCTCGAACTCCTGACCTCGCGATTCACCCGCCTCGGCCTCCCAAGTACTGGGATTACAGGTGTGAGCCACTGTGCCCAGCCTCTATTATGTATTTTTTAGATGAGGTCTTACTCTGTCACCCAGGCTGGGAACACTGGCATGATTATAGCTCACCGCAGCCTCAAACTCCTGGACCCAGGGTATCCTCCTGTCTCAGCCTCCTAAATAATCAAGACTACAGGTGAGCACCACCAAGCCGTGGTAATTAAAAACATTATTTTGTTTGTTTGTTTTGGCAGAAGCTGGGTCTCACTTGTTGCCCAGGCTGGTCTTGAACTCCTGGCCCAAGTGATCCTCCTCCCGCAGCCTCCCAAATAGCTGGGATTACCAGGTTGGAGCTACTGTGCCTTGCCTATATTATCTTTTTTTTTTTAAAGATGGAGTCTTGCTCTGTCACCCAGGCTGGAGTGCAGTGGCGCAATCTCGGCTTACTGCAACCTCCACCTCCTGGGTTCAAGCGATTCTCCTGTCTCAGCCTCTGAGTAGCTGGGATTACAGGCTCCCACCACCACACCCAACTAATTTTTGTGTTTTTTGTAGAGACTGTGTTTTACCGTGTTGGCCAGGCTGGTCACAAACTCCTGACCTCAAGTGATCCGCCTGCCTCAGCCTCCCAAAGTGCTGGGATTTCAGGTGTGAGCCACCATGCCCCCCCAATTTTTGTGTTTTTTAGTAGAGTTGGTGTTGGACCATGCTGACCAGACTGATCTCAAACTTCTGACTTCAAGTGATCTGTCCACTTGGCCTCCCAAAGTACACCCTTGCACCCTACTACCAATTTATATGCCTTAATTGCTCAGCGTTTTCATTCTGTCTTACTTATTTTTATATTTTTCCTGATGCTCTCAGGATGAGATCTGTGTTTTCTTAACCTCACAAATTTGATACTGTTATTTCATATAGTAAAGGTTTGTTTAGTTGACTACGTCCCTCCCCACATTTGTTTTCTGTGAAAAACGAACATCATTCTGTGGTCTTAATACTCATTCTGGGCCCAGCATGGTGGCTTATGCACTTTGGGAGGCCAAGGCAGAAGCATCACTTGAGCCCAGGAGTTTGAGACCAGCGTGCAAAACATAATGAAATCTCATCTTTACTAAAAATAAAAAAATTAGCAGGCATGGTGGTGTATGCTTGTAGTCCCAGTGACGCTGGAGGCTGAGGCAGGAAGATCACTTGAGCTTAGGAGGTTGAGGCTGCAGTGAGCGGTGTTTGCACCACTGCACTCTGGGCAGCTGAGCCAAGACCCTGTCTCGAATAACGACAAATGCTCATTCCTCGAGATTACTCTGGTTCAGCAGTGGTGCGCTTTTTGCATTTCACTTTCATTGAATGTGTCAGGCCTGCTTTTGTCTTCAGGACTTTTGCATTTGCTATGGAATGCCTTGGAATGCTTTTCCTCAGATATCCATAGAGTGCTTTCCTCCTGCTTCAGTTACTTATTCAATTACTATTTCAGTGAGGCCTTCCCCCTTTAAAATGGCAAATCCTCTATTTCACTTTTTGTTTCCCTTACCCCTTTGTTTTTGTTCATTTTATTCATCTGCCATATCATCTGTTTTATTTAATTTTTTATTAAGGTTTTGGTCTGTTAAACTCTCCAACTCATTAACCAGTCATTGGAGTTTTTTTATGTTTATAACTTGGAAACAATTGATACCTTTTCAGTGTTGAGTATTTTTAGTAACATGTGTGATGCAGTCTCTTTAATTTATTCAAAGCTTTTTTTTCTTTTTTTTTTTTGAAATGGAGTGTCATTCTGTCACCCAGGCTGGAGAGCAGTGGTGTAATCTCGGCTAACTGCAACCTCCACCTCCCAGATACAAGCGATTCTCCTGCCTCAGCCTCCCAAGTAGCTGGGATTACAGGCACCCTCCCACCACGCCCGGCTAATATTCGTATTTTTAGTAGAGACGGGGTTTCACTGTGTTGTCCATGCTGGTCTCGAACTTCTGACCTCAGGTGATCCACCTGCCTCAGCCTCCCAAAGAGATTACAGGCGTGAGCCACCACACCCGGCCTCAAAGCTGCTTTTATTCTGTAGTTTAATGTACCTCTTGCAAAATTTAAAAATTTATTCTTTTGCATTTTATGTTTTTGTGTTACTTAGGTTTTTTCAATAGTCTTTTTCAGTCACTTGAAAATGTATTTGATATACGGAAAATTCAATGTTTTGCCTTGATATTGTTGGGTTGAATTTTTCAGTGGATTCTCTTATATTTCTAATATAGAGAGTCTTGTCATTTGTGAATAGTAAATGTTACTTTTAAAAAATTTGTATTGCCTTGCTGGGCATAGTGGCTCACGCCTGTAATCCCAGCACTTTGGGAAGCTGAGGTGGGTGAATCACTTGAGGCCAGGAGTTTAAGACTAACTTGGCAAACCCTGTCTCTACTAAAAATACAAAATTTAGTTGGGTGTGGTGGTCTGTGCCTGTAATCCCAACTATTTGGGAGGCTGAGGCACAGGAATCCCAGAGGCAGAGGTTGCAGTGAGCCAAGATAGTGCCATTGCAACTCCAGCCTGGGTGACAGAGTGATATTCTCTCTCTCAAAAAAAAAAAAAAAAAAAAAATTACGTTGCCTTGGTATAGTAGCTCACACCTATAATTCCAGCACTTTGGGAGGTCAAGGTGGAAGGATCACTTGGACCCAGAAGTTTAAGACCAGCCTGCACAACATAGGGAGATTCCGTCTACAAAAAGTAAAAATTAGCTGGGCTGGCCTCCCAGCTACTGTGGAGGCTGAGGTGGGAGGATCACTTGAGCCTGGGAGGTTGAGGCTGCAGAGAGCCAAGGTTGTGTCGCTACACTCCAGCTTGGGCAATAAAGTAAGATCCTGTCTCAAAATAACCCCCTCAAATTATATTGCCTTGTATTATCTAGAATTTTTGGAATACTGTCAAATGACAGAACATAGTATACGTTTTAGAAGTCTTAGCTTTGTGATTTAGTGTTTCATTTTTAGCATATTAGCTATTGCTTTCTGACAGATACCAGTTATTGTGATAACAGAATTTCCTTCTATTCTTGTTTATTGAGAGATTTCATCAGGAATGAATAGAATTTTATCAAACGCTCTTCTAGCATTTAGCCCGTTAATCATATGGCTTTTCTACTCAAACCAAAATCTTTTGCATTGTCTCTATCAGTTTTCAGAATAATGATGAATTTTCCCTTAACATCCTTTAACGGAGATCAGTGATTTTTAAAGTATTGTTATGAATAAAATGAAACATTACTATATTTAATCGGTTTGAATCCAATGCAGTTGTAACTCTTTTTGGTGCTCTAATTTTCTCATCTTAGGCTACTAGGAGCCCATTCTGGATGCTTTCTTTGCCCTTCTGACAAGTCCCCTGTGGTCTTTGATAGCTTCTCTGTTTTCTGGTACGATAAAATGTTCTAGGCTCATCTTGTGCATTTTCTGCCCCAGACCTGCAATCACCCATTTCCCCAAAGAGTCTGGGTTCCTTTTATGGAAAATAGTATTTATACCATAATCACTGTTTTACTTTACCTTCAAACAGACTAACAGTTTTTGTTTAATGAAATCTAGAGTACTTTTAGATTTACAGAAAACTTAGGAAGATAGTAGAGTCCCCATGTGCCCCACACCCAGTTTCCCCTGTTCAAGCAAACTTTTAAGTTATCGGAACATTCTTAAATTTACAATGATAGAAAATTCTTCGTGTCCCCAGTACACAGCTTCAGAAGTTGTCAACTCCAATCTTTTGTCGTATATGTCCCCACCTACTTTCCTCAAATTATTTGAAAGGAAACTCCATATACTGTATAATTTTATACATAAATATTCAATCTTGTGACTGTAAGGATAGAAATCATCTTAACCAAGTAATTTACTTAATTTATATTAAACCATTCTTATATTGGTAGATTAAACTGTATTGGGTACATTGAGGACTTTTGTGCCTACACTCACAGGAAATATTGATGTGTTAATATTGGTTTATAAATTGTGTTACACAAAGACTTCTTATGGTCCATGTTGAGAAATGAGAAAGAATGGATGGTATACTAGGCCCACCGTTTAATAGGCTTTTGCCTAAAAGTTTGGTTGGATAGGGTGGTCTTCTCCTGCTGAAGTTTGAAAACCAATAATTTGCGTGTTTTTTGAATTTTGTGTTTTGTGTTCAGCATTTTTCTATATTTGTCTTCTAACATGTATGTATTTGACTCCCTGGCTTTTATTCTCTTGAACAGTTTAAGGAACAGAATTCCATCCTTTCCTTGAAAGCTTGGTGGAATTTATTCATGAAGCTGTCCTGTTTGGGTAGATGTTTTTGGATGTGGAGGGAGGGTAAGACAATATACCTCTTCTTGAATCAGATGGAGTAATTTATATTTTTCTAGGAAACCACTTTTGTCTGTATTTAAGTTATTAGAATATATACTTGTATGTGCTATTTTCTTGGTTTAAAGAAATTTGTTTAGTTTTTTGGTCTTTTTTTTTTTTTTTCGTTTATAAGACCATACATTTGTTTACTTTCCCTTTTGTGCGTCTAACTTCACTGCATTTTGTTTTCTAATTAATTTTGTTTTGTTTTGTTTTACCCTGTAACTCTTCCCCAGCCCTTTTGGTTTATTTTATTGTTACTTTTTTGCTTCCTTAATTGATTACTTTATTTTAAATCTTTGTTGTATAATAATAGGAACATTTAGGGAGATGTTTTCCCTGAATTTGGAATGTTGCATTTTCTTTATTTCTTTTAATAGTTGATTTTCAATTTGATTTCTTTAGCTTAGGTGTTATTGTAATCATTCTCTTGTAAGGGAGAAATCCATTAGTCTCTGAAATAAAAGTGGATTTAATTATAGGCATTACATGATTTCACCAGGAATACAGGACCAGGAACTGGGGCCTGCAGTGCTTTGAAAAGAGTAAGTAGTTAGGAACTGAGGTATCTTTCTGGCTTGCCACATAGTTCCCCTTATGTATGGCATTAGCTTGGTCACTCTTTTTTGAGGGATTATGTTAATCTGGTAGTTTTTCTTTATTCCTACTTATAAATGAAGATGTAGATGATGATGATTATTTTTTGAGATGGAGTCTCGCTCTGTCACCCAGTCTGAAGTACAGTAGTGTGATCTCCGCTCACTGCAACCGCCACCTCCCAGGTTCAAGCATTTCTCCTGCCTCAGCCTCCCTAGTGGCTGGGACTACAGGTGCGAGCCACCATGCCTGGCTAATTTTTGTATTTTTAGTAGAGATGGGGTTTTGCTATGTTGGCCAGGCTGTTCTTGAACTCCTGACCTCAGATGATCCACCCTATTCGGCCTCCCAAAGTGCTGGGATTATAGGTGTGAGCCACTGTGTCCGGCCTGAGGTAGATTATTTTAATATTTTAACTGGAGTAGGCAGTATTAATAATGCAATTTGTCAGTTGCCCTCAGCAGCTTCTCGTCTCCTCCTGTATTATATACATCATAGCAGATGGGGAATCTACAGAGCTCATATTGACCTTTACCGTGATTTCTAACCTTATTAGCACTTCCCCAAATTCTAGGCTGTTTTTGCAGTTTCTATCTCATGTTTTAGAATTGAAGAGCAATCTCAGGGAAATCTTTTTATTCACTGGTGATTACATGTAACTATCATGTATATCTGTTTGATGAGATTTTTTGTGTTTTTTTTTTTCAAGATGGAGTTTCCCTCTTGCTGCCTAAGCTGGAGTGCAATGGCATGGTCTCGACTCACTGCAACCTCCGCCTCCTGGTTTCAAGTGATTCTCCTGCCTCATCCTCTTGGGTAGCTGGGATTACAGGCACCTGCCACCACGGTGGGACCTGGCTAATTTTTTTGTATTTTTGGTAGAGATGGAGTTTCACCATGTTGGTCAGGCTGGTCTCAAACTCCTGACCTCAAGTGATCCACCCACCTCAGCCTCTCAAAGTGCTGGGATTACAGGTATGAGCCACCGTGCCCAGCTTAATGAGTATTTTCTACCTAATGAGGTAGCACCTTCAGCTTGTGTGTAGTGTTTCAATTATATAATATCCCAGCTTTAAAATTTTTAATAATTCTGTGTTTATTTTCATTTGATAAAGGAACAAGGTTGATATAAAACTCTGGTCTTAATTTATGTTAGTTTTTGTTTACAATTTAGATTATGTATCTTTTTACACAATTCATTATGCCAACACATTTCTCTTGTAGGGAAATTCCTCTGTAGAACACATAGCAGTTTTAACTGAAGTGGGCTGACTCGGGAGCCTTTGAGAGGCAGCACAGTGGAGTGGAAAAACCACTTGGAAAAAATTAGACTAAAGATACCGACATCAGAGGTTGATGGAGAAAAACAACTGAAATCCGTTCTTGGTAGTGTCAGCAGACTAACCTTAACCCCCATGAGGGCTCTGGCAACCCTCTCTGCTCACCACACCCAGTCACTGGAGGAAGGGCCCGAAACTTGGTGGAAGACTAAGTTAAGAAAAAATAGGTATTACTTCTAGAGGAAGTGGGATCCAGTAAGGTTTGCCAAACAACATATTCATAGAATTTTACTTGGTAAGCTGCTTTGAGATTATTTTATCAGTAAGTGCTAAATAAAGGAGAGGGATTTTTGTTTTTTGTTTTTTGAGATGGGGTCTCATTCTGTCGTCCAGGATGGAGTGCAGTGGCTCCATCTCGGCTCACTGCAACCTCCACCTCCTGGTTTCGAGAAATTCTCCTGCCTCAGCCTCCCGAGTAGGAGGGACTGCAGGCGTATACCACCACGCCCGGCTAATTTTTGTATTTTGAGTAGAGACGGGGTTTCACCATGTTGGCCAGGTTGGTCTTGAACTCCTGACTTCAAATGATCCACCCACCTTGCCTCCCAGAGTGCTGAGATTATAGGTGTGAGTCACCATGCCCGGCCAAGGAGAGGGATTTTTTTTGGATGCTGGTTATTTTAAAATAGAAATTGATGACCAGAGGGAGGAAATGACTTTCCCAGGGTCCAAAGTCTTAGTACTTGGGCTTGAACAATTGCTGATTGCTGGCTTGAAGTTTTTCACAGGGGCCTGTTGACTTCATTACCTTTGGCTGTGTCTCCAGCAGTACTTTATCTTTGCAGCATTTTGTAATGCAAAGACTGTTCCATCTGCTGTTCAGAATTCTGTGATTCCACATTCATAGTCTAAGCCCTTATCTCTTACTTTTTGTCTGTTTATAGTAGTCGATAGAGCCAGTTGCATTAACATCCTTTGTCAAATAATGTTATCACTAGAAATATGAGATATGAGACCTCCTAGAAATTCCTTTTGAGAGTCAAGCTTAGGTAGGGTGACTTTGTGCTTTATTTTGTCATTTCTGTAAAACAGCTTCCCTTAAAATGAAGAATATCTGACAGTAAGTATAAGGAGTGAAGCAAAGTAATGAATTCTGAGTTAGAAAAAATCATAGTTATATTGTATCTGTGTGATTGCCTTTTTTATTGTTAGTGTTCCACAATCAGTTGAAGTATTTACTAAGATTGAGGGAAAGATGCATCGTATTACTCGCTTGGGTAAACCCTTCCCAAGAAGCTGTTGTCTTCCATTTAATGCATGAGATGTTGAGTAAGCTGTGACTGGTTTGTTATGAGATAGGCCAAAAGTTTTCTTGTTTTCATTCTTTGTTGTCTGCACTGTAGAGGTAAGATGAATAAAATCTTCATCTTGCATGTGGAGGAAATAAAGCAAATTGAAATACAGTGACCATGGCATTGTGGTATGTGTTGCTAGTTAGAGTATGACTTAGAGCTGCCCTGTCCAGTGTGTGGTAGCTAGTGACCACATGTGGCTCTTAAGCACTCGAAGTGTGGTTAATCCAAATTGAGATGTATTGTCAGTGTAAAATATACACCAGATATTGAAGACTTAGTATGAAAAACTATACCACTGACACTTTAAAAAATGATTATTTTTAAATTACAAAAATTGATTGCATGTTGAGATGAAAAGATAGGTTTGATACATTGGGTTAACTGTGTTAATGTAAATTATCATTATTATTTTTGAGACAGTCTTAATGTTGCCCAGGCTGGAGTATGGTGGCGTGATCACAGTTCACTGTAGCCTTGAATTCCTGGGTTCAGGTGATCCTCTCACCTCAGTCTCCTGAGTGGCTCGGACCACAGGCACACTGACCACCACGGCTGGCTAATTTTTAAATTTTTGTAGAGACAGGATGTTACTATGTTGTCCAGTGTGGTGTCAAACTCCTGGGCTCAAGTGATCCTCTTGTGTTGTCCTCCAAAGGCACTGGGATTACAGGTGTGAGCCACTGTTCTGGCCTCAGTTTTTTAAATGTGACTACCAGAAGGTTTAATGTGTGTCTTCTATTAGTTTGTGTTGGACAGCACTGAATTAGAGTATAAAATGGCCTGCCAGGATTACAATTTAATATCCTCTCACTTGTACAATATGAAATATGGAGACATATATAGTACACAAAGTACAGTTATGACAGTGTATATGGATTACTTTGGTATATTTAAATCTGTTTGCATTTTAGTAAACTAGCAAGTATTTCTACCAACAAGTATTTAAAAACCATATAGAGTTTTAAACAATTGCTTCTGGGCTGTCCCTGAGACTTAAAAGTACAGAGAAACTGCCCCACATTTCCACTATACTGATGAGACAAACAGGTTGAAAAGGAATCCTAAGTGACTGTGGAGTGTGTAGCACGGGCCGGGTTGGAGGAGTGATGAGGGTGGGATGGGACACCAAACCACAGGTAGGTCTCCTGGGTACGTTTCTGACGGCTTTGGTCAGCTCCAGGTGTTCTTCCTCTTTCTTGCTAGATGGTGCATGTGTGGTATCTGACCCAAGTGTGATTTGCCTCTGAGTTCAGAATTGACTGGAAATCACTAAGTAGGTGGATTCCTGAGGCAGCAAGGAATTAAAAATATTCATTAAGTTTTGCTGAAAAAATAGAAGGTGTGATATGAAGCTGAAAGAAACTGCTTATAACCTTTGTTTTACACCCAAGCACAAGCCAGTAGAGTAGCGTGGAGGAAATGTTGCTCTTTAAGATTGATGACTGCTCATTTCCTTGCTCTTCAAAGGTGTTTTTGTCATTTGGATACCCAGCTGGGAATTTCAATCGTTTTAGAAGTTTGACTGACTGCTATATAAGATGTATGTGATTTTTAGCTTTAATATTTTAAAATATTTTCATTATGTTGTTTGTTCCTTAATGTTTGAGTTGGGGTAAAAAATTCATTGCATTTTGGATCAGAGTTCTGACTTGATTTTTATAGATTTACTACTCAGCATCAAAAGTTATACATCTAACATTGTGATTTTTTATTTGGTTAATTGGTGATAATTCTGTAACAAACATTACATTACATTGCATATTGGGAGGGGTTGGTTTTGAAAATGAGTATATTGGTGATAGATTTTATAGTCATAAAGCAAATATCTGTTTACATTAGAGCATAATCAGATAATGAAGTGGTTAGTAGAAAACAATAGACTATAGATTACAAAATTAAGATCTCATACAATAAAATATAATTAACACCATAACTTGAATGTAATTTTTACGGGATTATCTTATGAATGGTAATGATTCTAAGTGGTATGTGAAATGCTGTTACTAGCACATGCCAGTTGATAGAATGCTGGAAAAATCACATTTTACATTATATTTTAGATAGGATTTTTGTATGCTTGAGGGTGACTTGGCTTATGTTTTTTTTCTTTCCTTTTAGAATATGGTTTCTAGTTTTAGGGTTTCTGAACTGCAAGTATTACTAGGCTTTGCTGGACGGAATAAAAGTGGACGCAAGCATGACCTCCTGATGAGGGCGCTGCATTTATTGAAGAGTGGCTGCAGCCCTGCGGTTCAGATTAAAATCCGAGAATTGTATAGACGCCGATATCCACGAACTCTTGAAGGACTTTCTGATTTATCCACAATCAAATCATCGGTTTTCAGTTTGGATGGTAGCTCATCACCTGTAGAACCTGACTTGGCCGTGGCTGGAATCCACTCTTTGCCTTCCACTTCAGTTACACCTCACTCACCATCCTCTCCTGTTGGTTCTGTGCTGCTTCAAGATACTAAGCCCACATTTGAGATGCAGCAGCCATCTCCCCCAATTCCTCCTGTCCATCCTGATGTGCAGTTAAAAAATCTGCCCTTTTATGATGTCCTTGATGTTCTCATCAAGCCCACGAGTTTAGGTAAGTGTTAGAGAATTCAGTTTCTTCTGAACAAGAGAGTAAATGAAATGAGAGACCTTCAACTATTGATTAATGATGTGCTGTTAATATAATAAAATTGAGACATCAATGCCCAGTGTTTGAATTTAGAGATAAAAATTCTGCAACCATGACTGAAATCTAACAGAAAATTTATTTCATATCATTTGAGCTTTCTTCTTTTCCAATTCTTTTATTATGGTAAAATACACATAATATAAAATCTATCATCTTCAACATTTTGAAGTGTACAGTTGAGTGGTGTTAAATATGTTGGTAATGTTGTGCAACCATCACTGCCATCCATCTCCAGAACTCTTTTCATCTTCTGAAACTGAAACTCTGTACCCATTAAACAATAGCTTTCCTTTCCTCCCCTCCCACTAGCCCCTGGCAGTTACTATTCTGCTTCCACTGTCTGTGATTTTGACTATTCCAAGTACCTCATATCATTGGAATCATACAGTATTTCTCTTGTGACTGGCTTATTTCACTAAACTTAATGTCTTCAGGGTTCTAACATGCTGTAGTTTATGTTAGAATTTTCTGCCCTTTAAAGGCTAAATAATACAATAGTATACACTTTTAAAGAAAAATAGTAATCTTTTACTCACTGCACCCCTCAGTCTCACTTTCAAGAGGCAACAACCTTAATTATTTTAGCCGTTTCTTCTGGTTTTACTTCTATATTTCCGTGTTATAGGATACCACATTTTGCTAATCCATTGATGGACACTTGGGTTGCTTCCACATCTTAGCTATTGTGAATAATTCTGTGGACATGGGTATACAAGTATCTCTTTGAGACCCTGCTTTTCAATTCTTCTGGCTGTATACTCACAAGTGGAATTGCTGGATAACATGGTCATTCTGTTGTTAGCATTTTCAGGTATCACTGTACTGTTTTCCATGGCAGCTGCACCATTTTACATTCCCTTCAACAGTGCACAAGGGTTCCAATTTCTCCACATCCTTAACAACACTTTTATTTTCCCTTTTTTTTTTTTTTTAAATAGTGGCCATTCTAATGAAGTGTCTAATGAGTGTCAGGTGGTATCTTATTGCAGCTTTGATTTGCATTTCTGTAATGATGGTGATGTTGTACATTTTCATGTGCTTTTTGGCCATTTATGTATCTTTCAGGAAATGTATAGCCAAGTCTCTTGCCCATTTTTGAATTGGTTTGTTTTATTATTGTTGAGTTTTAGGAGTTCTCTATATATTATGGATATAATCCCTTATCAGATATATGAATTTGCAAATATTTTCTCCCATTCTGTGGCTTGCTGTTTTTACTCTGTTGATAGTGTCTTTTGATGTACAACTTAAAATTTTTTCATGAAATTCCAATTTGTTGATTTTTTATTGTTGTTTCCAATGCCTTTGGTGTCATATCCAAGAAATCATTGCTAAACTTCATGCTGTGAAGGTTTTGCCCTGTGTTTTCCTCTTAAGAGTTTTATAGTTTTAGGTCTTACATTTAAGCCTGATCTCTTTTGAGTTAATTTTTGTATATGGTATTAGGTGAGTGTCCAGCTTTGTTCTTTTGTTTGTGGATATCCAGTTTTTCCCCACCATTTGTTGAAAAGCCTGTCCTTTCCCTCACTTGTCAAAAAGTATTTGTGTATGTCAAGTTTTATTTCCAGGTTAGCTGTTCCAAGGTCCCCAACCCTCAGGCCATCGACTGGCACCAGTCCACAGCCTGTTAGAAACCAGGTTGCACAGCAGGAGGTGAACAGCAAGAGAACGAGCATTACAGCCTGAGCTCCACCTCCTGTCAGATCAGCAGCGGCATTAGATTCTCATAGGTGCAGGAACCCTATCGTGAACTGTTTGTGTAAGGGATCTAGATTGCATGCTCCTTATGAGAATCTAATGCCTTATGATCTGAGGTGAAACAGTTTCATCCAGAAACCATTTCCCTGGTCTGTGGGAAAATTGTCTGCCATGAAACTGGTCCTGGTGCCAAAAAGGTTTTGGACTGTTGATTTATTCCACTGGTCTAGATGTCTGTCTTTATGCCAGCACCACAGTTTTGATTACCGTAGCTATGTGATATGTCTTGGAATCAGGAAGAGTGAATTCTCCAGCTTTAATTGTTTTGTAAGATTGTTTTGGTTGTTTGGGACCCTTGAGATTCCACATGAATTTTAGAATGAGTTTTTCTATTTCTGAGGAATTGCAGTGAATCTGTTAATTGGTTTGGGTGGTACTGATATCTTAACAATATTAAGTCTTTCTTTTCCCACACAGACTGATGGGGAAAAAAAAATTAAGTCTTCCAGTACATGAAAATGAGCTGTGTTTCTATTTATTTATGTGTTCTTTAATATCTTTAAGCAATGTTTTGTAGTTTTTATTGTACAGGTTTTCATTTTCTTTGTTAATTTTGAAATATTTTTTCTTTTGATTCTATTGTAAAACTGCATAATTTCTTTTCATCTTATTTATTATTAGTTTATAAAATGCAATTGATTTTGCATGTTGACTTTGTATTCTGCTACTTTACTGAATTCATTTATTCTAACATGTTTTTTGTGTGGAATCTTTAAGGTTTACTGTGTATAAGAGCCTACCATCTGTGAACAGGAATAATTTTGCTTCTTTCTTTTCTGTTTGTATGCCTTTTATTTCTTTTTCTTGCTTAGTTGCTCTGGCTAGAACTTACCTCAAGCATTCTTACGGTGTAGAACTCAGATTGCTTCTGTGTGAATGGGAATAGACACAAGTCTTATTTATTGATCCTGATTTTGTGTTTTGATACTTTTAATATTTTTTAGGGGATTTATTTTCCATTTAATGTAGCTTTTAAACTGATTTTCTAAGAAATAAACTTTTTATATTTAATTTTATTCCCTTTTTTTTTTTTTGAGACAGAGTCTGGCTCTTTCGCCCAGGCTGGAGTGCAGTGGCCAGATCTTAGCTCACTGCAAGCCCTGCCTCCTAGGTGTTCGCCATTCTCCTGCCTCAGCCTCCCGTGTAGCTGGGACTACAGGTGCCCGCCACCTCGCCCAGCTAGTTTTTTGTATTTTTTAGTAGAGACGATTTCACCGTGTTAGCCAGGATAGTCTCCATCTCCTGACCTCGATCCGCCCGTCTCCGCCTCCCAAAGTGCTGGGATTACAGGCTTGAGCCACCGTGCCCGGCCATATTTAATTTTATTTCTAAAGTGGCACAGGGAGTTTGACATGTATTTTTTTAGCTTTTGTTTAATGCCCATCAATTTGCCTACAATGTGACTAATAAATTTTTACTTTGCTGTGTTATAATTCTTACTGCCTAATGAAATTGTTTACAGATATATTTGGATTTCTTTATGAAATAAATGGAGAAGTAATATTTCATAGTCAATCTGGAAGATTACTTTCTTTCTTGGGAAAACCCTTTTTATTTTCAGTCATGTGAAAACTCTTAAACGTATCAGTGTGCTTTTTCCCTGTCTTACAGGATTGTACTGCAGTCTGTCTTGGTTAAGTCAGAAGGTTGTAAGGGGTAGAGCTAGTAAATGGGTTAGTGTGGCCTGACTAGGGGCAGGCAAGGTGGCTATTTTTTTTTTTTTTTTTTTCAGTTTTTTGCTTTTTGCTTTATTTGTGTGAGTAAAACTGGTGATCCAAGCAAGTGCAGTATTGCATTTTATCTCTTTATTACATTCACTTTGAAATAAGGATTGAGTGTTTGTTCACATTTTATTATTTGTACAAAGTCCTCTGAGTAGAATGATTGGATCAAGTAATAAGAACATTTTAGACTCTTGAAAACATATTGCCAAATTATTTTAGTGCCAGTTTAAATTCCACAAGCAAAGTGAGAGAATGCCTGTCATATCTCGTTACTTTTGCCTTTATTGGGTGCTATTAAAACAGATCTTTGTGATTTTAGATGAAAACTTGTATCTTGCTTAAATTTTATTTTAAAATTAGTAGCAGGAGCAAGTATTTTATTCTATATTATCTTACTTGTTTTGTTTTTTTTTTTTTGAGACAAAGTCTTGTTCTGTCGCCCAGGCTGAAGGGCATTGGTGCCGTCTCAGCTCACTGCAGCCTCCACTTCCCAGGTTCAAGCAGTTCTCCTGCTCAGCCTCCTGAGTAGCTGAGGCTGCAGGCACATGCCACCACACCCAATTAATTTTGTATTTTTAGTAGAGATGGGGTTTCACCATGTTGGCCAGACTGGTCTTGAACTCTTGACCTCAGGTGATCTACCCGCCTTGGCCTCCCAAAGTACTGGAATTACAGGCATGAGCCACCATACCTGGCCAACAAGAGCAAGTATTTTAAATGCTTATTACCCAGTTGTCTGTCTTTTATGATTCTACTTTCATCTTTAGCCTTGTTTTTAAAGAGTTGATTTATCTAGTTAAAATATTTCCCTAATTTGTTTTGTAATTCCTCCTTTATCATGGTATTGGACAGTATCATGCACAATGTTGTGGCTCATTTATATGTTCTGCCCCAGCAGTTAATTGTAAATTTATTACTTAAAAAAATTGTTTTTCCTTATTTATGTTGAAGGACTAGCAAATTTATTACTTTCTATTATTCTGAGAAAGATTCAGACTAGTGATATGCTTAAGTAGCCCTACTTCATGAGGCTCCTCAGGAATATGGCTAAGCACAGGACAGAGAGGATAAGAGGGTCTGCAGGGTAGTGGTTACAGTGGAATGTGTTTTAGAGATATGGACAGAAGACTGAGGACTAAGTAAGTGAAGATGCTTGTAGTAGGCTTTTGCTCAGTGGTACTCCAAGAGGGAGACATGGGAGAGGCCTTGTCCTTTTCTCTTTCCTTGCCTTCCTACTTTGTTCACAAATAGAAATAGAAATTTTCTTACTTTGCTCTGTTCATCACAGAATTTCTCTTTTATTAACCTCAGTAAAATTAAATAGTATGCTCATTATAAATTTACTAAAATAAAACTTTTCATGTTTGGTGTTCAAAACTATCTCATTTGGCTTAGATAAAATAATGCCAGAGATATTTTGTTTTGAAGAGTAACTAAACTCCCTGCATTTTGCTTATAGCTTCAGCTAGAATGCCAGAAATACACATAGCCTCATGGCTTATACACTTTCTACCCTTTTACTAAAAACTAATAATGTTTTTCAGGAATCCTACCTATCACTGTTTTTTTTTTTTTTTTTTTTTGTTTAGATGGAGTCTCACTCTGCTGCCCAGGCTGGAGTGCAGTGGCACGATCTCGGCTCACCGCAAGCTCCGCCTCGCAGGTTCACGCCATTCTCCTGCCTCAGCCTCCCAACTAACTGGGACTACAGGCACCCGCCACCATGCCCGGCTAATTTTTTGTATTTTTAGTAGAGACGGGGTTTCACCATGTTAGCCAGGTTGGTCTCGATCTCCTGACCTCATAATGCACCCGCCTCGACCTCCCAAAGTGCTGGGATTATTACAGTTGTGAGTCACCGCGCCCGTCCCCTATCACTGTCTTTATAAACATTTTCTTATCTTGTCTTCCCAAAAGAGAAAAAAAAGTGATTTTCATAAGGTATAATCTTAAGATGTCAGATTGATGAAACAATTGGATATAATAAATTATCTCATAGACTTTAGGTAGAAAGTTAAAATGTCAGTAAAATACCATATAGTTTACCAAATAAAAGTGGAAAAAATTTAATCATTTCTCATGATGACCTTTAATTGAATGTTTTTAGAGCCACAGCATCTAGGGCAATGGCATTGCATTCAGAAGTTGGTTACTTTTTGAATGGTTAGGTTTTATGATGAAACTACTTAGAAAAATTGGCCGGGCGCGGTGGCTCAAGCTTGTAACCCCCAGCACTTTGGGAGGCCGAGACGGGCGGATCACGAGG